>NC_046158.1:33925879-34202484 GCF_011064425.1 Rattus rattus
GTTATTTTATTTATTTACAGTTCAAATGTTATGCCCTTTTTCCTATTTTCCTTCTGCAAACTCCATATCTCACCCCTTCTTTTTCTTTGAGGGTGATTCCCCACCCACCCCCCTACTGCTGCCGCACCACCCTTCCCCTATGCTGGGGCATCAAGCCTTCACAGGACCAAGGACCAACCTTCTCTTTGATGCCTGATAATACCATCCTCTGCTACATATGCAGGTGGAGCCATGGGTCCCTTCATGTGCACTCTTTAGTTTAGTCCCTGGGAGCTCTGGGGGGTCTGGTTGGTTGACATTGCTGTTCTTCCTATGGATTGCAAAGCCCTTCAGCTCCTTTAGTCCTTCCCCAGACTCCTCCATAGGGATCCTTGTCCTTGTTGGCTGCAAGCATCTGCAGCTGTATCAGTAAGACTCTGGCAGAGCCTCTGAGGAGACATCCATATCAGCCCCTGTCAACAAGCACTTCGGCATGAGCAATAGTGTCTGGGTTTGGTGTCTGCATGTGGGATGGATCCCCAGGTGGGGCGGTCTCGGGATGGTCTTTCCTTCAGTCTCTGCTCCACTCTGTGTTCTTATATTTCTTTTAGACAAGAGTAATTCTGGGTTAAAATTTTGGTAACTAAGATGCTATCTAACTAAAACGTAGTTTAGCTTCTCTCATCTGCACTTGATAAGTTAAAAATGCTTTCTGAGCAACATTCAGATTAACCTTGATATATGTTTCAATTAGAGTGACCGGATGGCTCACAGAAGTAGTTTAATTGATATAGTCATCATTTAAGACTACGTTGACCTAAAAACCACTCAGTATTTGCTGATTCTTCCATTAGTTGAACATCAATATATTTTATCCCAAAATGTGATTTTCTTTTAATATTCATTTGAATGCTACATATCTATGTCTATGTTCTCTATCTCTATATCTGTAACTCTATCTCTCTGTCTCTTGTATTTGAACACTACACCAAGCATCAGGAATTAAGTTAGAAGTAAATTATTATGGTATAATTTATTGTAGCAATTTTGTATAAAACAACACATTTTGACAACAGGAAATGATCTACTTGCTCAGATGTGTAAAAGCAAGACTAATTCCCTCGTTCTCTGTAGGTACTTAGAAGGTACACATTCAGCCAATGTTCTTTATGGCTCATTGATTTGCTCATTACTGTATTTGTTATTTGTCTGACTTTTTTTTCTGAAGTTATTATTATTATTATTATTATTATTATTATTATTATTATTTTATTTTCTCTGACTCATTTGTTCTCTTAAAACAATCTTAATTCCATGGCTCTCAGTTGTTTTCTGTTTTGTGTAAAATTACTTTTGAGACTCATTTTGAAACCACTGACAAGTTTTGTCGCTGGAATCTTACCCTGATATCATACTATACTTTTGAAATAAAACCTTTACATCATTAATCTATGTCTGGGCTTCTTCCTTCAATAAAACTTAGAAAATATTATTAATAAAATGTTTAATATTACTTACTATTATACTTAATATACTTATATTATACTTAATATACTTACTATTAAAATATATTTTGTTTTCAACATTATAATATGACCATCTCATTTCATTCTTCTCTTTTCTCTCTCCAATCCCTTGCCTGAATGCATCTCTTTTGTTATTTTCAAATTAATAGCCTATTTTGTTTAATTGTTGTTTTTTATATATATATATATATATATATATGCGTGTGTGCATGTGTGTGTAGTATATGTGCTTATATGTTCTTAAATACATAGCTACAACATGTATAACATGTCATTTATAACATTGTATGTATGTTTTCGAGGCTATCATTTAGTATTTGATAAACAATTAGTGTACTAAAATTATTTCTCCAGCTCCTGATTTGATCCTCCCTTCTGACAACTAGCATGTACACAAGAAGGCTCCATGCAAAGATGCAAAAGAAAGGAAGTGCATAACAGTCCTATTCAACTACGATGTCTATAAACCGCGAGAATGAAGTGCACCATGGGGTAAATCTAAGGATGCAGTTGTTGTATAAATACACAGCGCATGTAATGTGGTAGTAACCAAGCTCTCTCTAATTGGATTTAAGATGTTTTGAACAAAAGAGACACCATATCTGGTACTGAAAACTTAGGCAATTACCCTGGGCTAGTGAAGTCATGGATCCTGGAGGAGGTCCTACAATCATCAATTTACTAAACCACCATAATCCCTATTACATTTTAAATATTTACCCTTATACCTGTAAATAAGTGTAGTACTCACACTTCTTTAAAGAAAGTTCTTTTTGCAATAGCTATATACTATTACAGAAAAAAAAATCAATTAATTAAAACACAACAGTTGTGGACCCCAGTCCTAAACAATATGTTTTTAATATTATGTTACTATTGCTATCAATATCCATTACAAATTCTACATAACAGAGTCATTCAAGTCATACTTCTCATTTCTCCAACATGCACTGTATATTCTCTACTACCTCTAGAATTATTTAACTTTTAGAAATCCAATAGAATGTTTATGCTATGATATTGTTTACATTTTTAAAGGAGTTTTCTTATCTCTGTAAGGTTATTAAAGAACAGAGAACTGATAACGAACTCTTTGGAAATGAATATACATTCTAAATGATTGTAAATTCTAAAAGTCATTTATGTAGAATTAGCTTTTCCACTTACCAAATACACTGTGTTATTCTAATAAATATTTAAATTAGTTAAAAATTAAGATGGTTATTTTTTAATTATTGTATGAAATTATGATCCTTAGATATATTGTTAGTTTACCAAATACACTTTGTGTTACTCTAATGAGTATTTAAATTATGTTAAAATTAAGATAGTTATTTTTAAATTATTGTATAAAATTAAAATCCTTAGAGAGACTGTTAGTTTTCTGAAAAAATAAAATATATGTTCCACAAAATAGACTTTAAATAGGCCTCATGTAACACATTTTACTACATAAATTTCAGGAATGATTTTACATATGCATAATATGAATTTATTTTCCATAATAATAGTATACAAAAACCTCCTCATACACTGAGCAAACATCCTCAAAACACACTTTTGTATTTCCCACAGAGACCAATTAGCTTTATTAAATGAAGACATTCCCAAAATATATGCAGAAATACTGAAAGATGGGTTATCGGGGAGAATTACAATTTATTCCCTTCGGATTTAATTATAGGATGTAACTCAAATTCAAGGCAATGTGTGAAAGTCAGGCAAGACCCTTTAGATTTGATTAGAAGATACCATGCCACATTTTTCTTCTTCACATTTCACCTGCAAATGTATAATTTAGGGAAAAAGTATACTTTCTTTTACATGGCACTTCATTTACCACTTTCCTCAAAAATTATATAAGAACTATAAATGAGGAAACAAAGCTGTAGAGAAACCTAAGTCAATGTTAACTTTACTCAACTTTATTTAAATTTCTGAAATGTTTCAGTTCTATTTTATTTTTGGTACCCATTCATAAATGCTTACATTCTCTTAACCCAGTTACTCACAAATACTAGTTAGCTGGCCTGATTATTTTTAAAGTATTAAGACATGTAATTATGTAGGAATGTAATTCCCTCAGTTGAAGAACAACAACATAGTCCTTAGTGTTATGGATTATTTTTACTTCCAAATAAAACCAAGTTGCCTTGAATTCAGATACTGATTATGATTCAGACATAGATATGATTCTTTTCCTGCCAGTCATAAATACAAAAATGAAGAAAATAATTTTGTACAGTGGGATGCTTTTTATTCATTTCAGCACCCTTGAACCAGCAACTACAGGACATTTTGTGTCTTTTACATTTCTCAGTAATATGCCTCTCTCATGTCACAAAATCCAAACCAAGGTAAGCTTTGTTTACTCTAACATTTCTCGTATCTAGTATGTAGATGGTTATGTTCAACATTAACATAAGTAGAAAACAGGTGGCCAATGTCTTCTAGGAAACGATTCAAAATTTCTTTTGATACTTCTTTATGTAAGTTCTGTATTAGCATTTTATCCTTATAAATTATAGTTTTACTTTGCAGCTTTAAATTCATTGTATTATTTTATCGAATGTGGTTTTGTTTTATTATAGCAGTTCAATAAATTATTTTTATGTTCACAAATTGTGGGCAGCTAACCTGTGACAAGTGTGTTTGGCCATCCACCATGTTCCTCAAGTATGATGTGTTGAGTCAAGATGAACTATATACAAACTTTACCAAGTGTTTAAGATTCAGGGAATAATACTGGACACCCTTAAGACACAACTCCAAAACCAACTAATTCATGAATTGATGCATCCTGCATTGAGTGGGAAAGTGAAATCTTCATTCATTTCAGGAGAAGGAAATGTCCTGCTAGTGCTTATAACACAGTGGTGGTAAATCACTTACAAAGATCTGGCTATGCATTTCTGTTTCCTTTCCAGGAAGTGGTTTGTTGAAAGTAAAGATATTCACTATGCAGGATCTACTACCATTCATTTGTATAACCAACCACTCATTTAATCTCTATAAATCACTGGTTTTCTTGGTAGAATGTCATCAAGTTAAAGAGAGCTGTGATATGGAAACTCAGACAAGCACAACATTTCCTAGCAAAATATCCCCAGACGAGAAGTTTTTGTTTATCAACGATCAAATTGCAGATCCTTTTCCTTACCATCCCAAGTTAGAATCTTTAGAGACAAAGTTAAATGGATATAAGAGAAGTACAGCACTAGCTTCAAGTAGAAATGTGTCAACAGCTGAAGTATGTTAGAAAACCTGAAAAAACAAAAGGTTAGATAAAAGCAACTGGCTAAGTTATGGAGTAAATTTGAAAGAACTTGCAAGCAAAAAGAAACTCTTATTTCTTGGAAAGGAACACTCTGGAAAGAATTAAAAACGCAAGACATTGAAATAAAAGAAATTTGTATCAAAGATTGCTTCTACTAAATGATATAAGGTTCTTTACAAAAAGTAGAAGCAGAGCTGAAAGGAATGATTGGAAGCTTTTTAAAATGACCAGAAGGCCAAGAAAGAAAAAAAATAAAAGTGAAATTGAGATACTTCAAAGACAAGAACAGAATCTAAGGGAGATTGAGCAGGCCTATGTCAAAACTCAAAACTGAGCTTCTAAAAGTCGAACTGAATAAAGGATGACTACACCTAGAACATATAAACTTCTAGAAGAGAATGAAGAGGAAAGAAAAAAAACTAACTTCATTGCAAGAGGACTCACAATTATTAATTCAAAAAGAGGAAAAACTCAATAAATCCGTGAAGCTCCTTGAAGGAAGTTGAGCGAACCCAGAGTCTGTCAAGCCCCTGTTTGTGGAAATGTCAGAACCAAACCACTCTCTCTGAATGAAAAGGTGAAAGGATGAGGGGATGAAGTCCATGACTGAAGAAAGAAGAAATTGTGGGGGTTCAGGCACAAAAATAAATTAAACAGCAACTAGAAGAGGTAGGAATGAAAATCATCTCAACCATATAACTCAAGCCACCCCCAAGCTTTTTGGTTTTCAGAAAGAACTACAAAAAACTGAATAGGTTTAGCAGCCCTGGAGCACAAGGAATTCTGCACTGAGCCATCTGCAGAAAATAGCTGTCCAAGTCAAAATAGAAATAAATGCAGTCCTATACTCAGCATAGAGATGCTAGGGCAGTGAGGCAGGAACAGTGGGGTGGGTAGTGGGCACTCTAATGAAGCAAGGGGAGAGAGATAGGATAGGGGGCTTTCTAGGGAAACTGAAGGAAGATAACTTTTGAAATATAAATAAATAAAATAACCAATAAAACATTTTTTAAAAAAGAAAGAAAATTCTACACAAAGGTAAAAGGCCGGATATTAGAATATGATGTTTCTGCTAAAAAAAGATAACTTTCTTCCGTTGCTGATTTAAACTCACAACTAAAACAAATTCAAACAGCCCTAGAGCGTGTTCTGAAATCAAAACATCTCTGACCCTTCATTTTCTGAGCGATTTAGTGATTTGGAAAGATGGTGCCACCATGTGCCTCTTGAACAGAATGCAAAAAAGGTTATGGCAGGTGCACTTATGTCAAGGGTCCCACCTTATATAAAGACAAAAACAGGCTAGTTTTTCCAGACTGACCCTCAGGGATTATAATACTTGTACCAAAAGTCAAAAGTAAAAGAGCTAAACAGAGGCGAACACTTGGAAAAGGTGTTCAGAACTTATCAAAGAGTTACTCAGCATCCTTCTATAGGCCCTCAGCTGTCAAAGAGTCAATCCATCTACAACTTTCTCAATAGAAACTCTCAGTAGCATAGCTTTAGTTCCAAAGATAGATATCTTTCTGCAGGGGACAGAGCTGCCTGTCAACAACCTCTTGTGGACATTCTGGAAAGGAATGACAAGCAAGATCAGTAAAGAAAAAGGGAACCAATGCAAGAACACTGTCCACTGTCTGTTGGGTAATACGTATACTCTTTTCCAAAACATCACATGCCCGTTCACCAGGCAGCTTCAGAAAAACTTCACGTGTCTGTGTCAGCATCCTTTGTGTGTCTGCTTTGTAAAACAGTCTCTCATAAGATAGTTTCTAGCAAAGCATCACATGACAAAATTAGTCTCAATGAAACTCCCATTTCTTTTTTTTTTTTTTTTGAGGGGGGGTTGTTTTGTATTTACATTTGAAATCTTTAATGTATTTACATTTGAATGTCCCCTTTGCTCCCTCTACCATCTGCTTCCTCCTCCCCCTGCTTCTATGAGAATGCTCCCACTGCCACCCACCCACTCCCCCTCAACACTCTGGCACTCCCCCACACTGGGGAAATGAGCCTTCATAGAACCAAGGGCTTCTCCTCCTATTGATGCCAGACAATGTCATCCTCTACTACATGTGTGGCTGGAGCCATGATTCCTACAACTAGACATTAAACACAGTTCGAGAGAACTTGAAACACTCAGTCATAAGAAGGATGTTTCCATCAAATCCCTGCTCTCAGATTTCAGTGAATCTGGTGGAAGAAAAGGCAGAATGGTTTGGGAGCCAGAAGTGATGAAGGAGACCAGGAGAAAAATGTGCTCTAAATTATCGTGAGCAAAGATCACATGAAGCAGCCTGCCCTCAAACTTCATGATCTATACCAAATGATTTGCATATATATTATTGAGATTTAACTGGAGTATTTTAGAGAATTAAGATGTAACAATTTACTATATTTGTCTTATAAGTCCAAGACATTAGGAGCAAGAAACCCTTTTCACTAAAAATACAGTTTGTGAAGATGGAGGCGGCGTGGAGTGAGTTAGAATGAGATATGATGTCCCAAAAAGAAAACATTAGAAAATAGACACATGAATTAAAGTGGACGGAGAAACAAACCACTGTAGCATAAAGTTTTTGTATTGACCACATGGTAACAAAAACATTCTTGACATGTCTGATATTTCAGAAAGTCGTGTGAAAATAAAGAAATTTTGCTTTTGTTTTTTATGTTACCAGTTACCACATGTGACAGTTATTCATTTTAATAGTTATGATATGTTAAATATTATAATTATTTGATGTTTGAATATGATCAAATCAGAGATATTTACTTTTGTTATCTCACCCAATTTCTTATTTTGTTTTGGGAGAATTCAGTTAATATCTACCTATTCTCATAGGATATAAAAAGAAAGCAGTTTTCATACAAGGCATTACTTTACCTCATAATTTCCATTTTCTTTAAATTAGTGATAAGATTAAAACTCTTATTAATTGAATTACTGTTTCATAGTCTTTAAATGAATAAAAATTTAAGCATTGTTTGTCATAGTACATCTATTATTTAATTTTAATCTTTCTTGTATATTATTTGTTTTGTATGTTTCATTACCTGTTTAGACAGCATTTTGTTATGCAGTCCTGGCTCACTAAAACTTGCTGTGTAGTCTAAGAAGGCTTCACCTTGAAGTGATTCTCTTCTCTATTTTCCCAGTGATAGATTATAGACTACAAACCCTACTCTTCCTCCTCTTCCTTCTTTTTCTCCTCCTCCTCCTCCTCCTTCTCCTTCTCCATCATTTTCTCTTCCTCTTCCTTTTCTTTTCTTTTAAAACACTGATGAGAGACTCGGGAGATGACTCAATGGGTGAAAGTGCTTTTTGCTCACACATGACAACCTGAATTTAGTTCTAACTTCCCATGTAAAAACTTTCAGCATATAAGATGTGCCTGTAACATCAGTGTTCCTGGGGCAGAGACTTGAGAAATACTGGTCCCTTCTTGGCCTCCATGCATATGCACACACACACACACACACACACACACACACACACACAGCACATGCAGAAATAAAAATAAATATGATTTTACAATAATCAATTATAAATCAAGTGGTAAGAAAACAATAGTCAGGAACTAATTTAAATCTCTGTAGAAATATTATTTTCTGTTGCTAGACTTGCTTTTCGTTTGGTGGGATTGAGTTAGGTTTACACATTCTAGGCACATGCACTGTTTATTTACCTACAAGCCACTCTACAAATTTTTTTCTTTCTTATAATTAGTTGAACTTGTCAATTAAATTTTGTTTTACATATTTGAGTATGTAAGAAAATTATATTAGGGAATATGCTATTTTGTTTGAGATCTAGATTAATAATGTTAAAAGTGTGCTCAGCAGCCCTCATTCTGAGCAGTCGGAATCACTCCAACAGCTCATTAGAGAAAGTGCAGAATATGCTCGTCATGTAAATGCACTCCATTGCAAAAGGACTTTCATCTGGATGGTAATCTTCCAGGGCTATAGACTGTACTCACTGCAAAGTTTCTGCAAGGTCTCTAGAGACAGAGATCTATAGTAGTAGCCAAAAAGTTAGTCTTTTAGTTTGCCCTGAATACTAAACTTCTTATTGTTTACCAGAATTGTGAACCTAAAATTTAAAATGGGAATATTTTTACATGATTTAATCTAATTTCAACACTTATTTCTGCTAAGGTCTGTGTGAAGAGTCTCCTACAGATAATGTATGGTTTGTAGAAAATAAAGATAAAGAACAGTTTTCTTTTTCAAATGGATGAATATGAACTTTGCTACAAACCACATGGCAAAAAATTCCATAAAGAGAAAAAAAAGGAAAATACAATAAATACTAAAATAAAATGAAACTGACCTTATTGTAGCCTAAAGCTCAACATAAGACACCATGGGATAAAATGAAATATCTATAGTTTAGGGGATGAAATACTATAGGCAATCATATAACAGTGATTGGCTAGAACCATAGATAGTTCTGAACTCTATATAGGTTATATTTTCTCTGCAAATACATACTGCATAATGTAGATTCTTTATAATAAAATAGCAAGTTATTCCCTGAATAGAATAAAACAGATAATTGAAGCTATAGGAAGTAAAGCAGGAGATAGGGGAGACTAGTGTGATGAGGAACAATGAACCCTCTTAATACATAATCCTCAAACAGCACAGTATAAAATAAGTGACTGTTCTAGATGCACCAATATTTTTTCACGTTTTGTTTTCACACCCTGCAGCATCATTTCTGACCATTTCTGTGGAGGGACACAGTAATTGCGTAATAGACACTTATTAGGTGTAGGAAGGAGAGTAACTCCTTATCTAGTAGGACACCATTAGGATTTAATGAAGCAAAATCGCATTTATTAGAATTATTTTGAAGGTATCACTCATATATATATATATAAACTGACATATCTGAAACATGGCATATTGTGACAACCATACTGAATGTTTTATACCAAGACAAACTGTTCACTAATTACCTATTTTATATTCTGTAGAATTCAATAATTCAGTAGTAGCTGACCTTCACTGAAATTGTCATTGTCTCCCGGAATTTTATGGGGTTCTGACTTTAAAATGACACAGAATAATATGATGTAATATGATATAAGATTTCATTAAGTAGAAGTAGTATGTAAATGTAGAGGAAATATAAGATAAATACTTTAAAATATATAAAGGATTTTAAAAATATTACAGACATTATACTTGGCCTGCTACTTTATAAGTAAGGACATTTCTCATGGAGAGAGTATGATATCAAAAATAAAAAAGAAACAATTAGCAAAGAAAATGATGCTTCACAATGTATCATAAAAACTTTTGGCTACTAAGAGTCAATATAGGAAACGAGATGGGATTACATTAGGTGAGGGACATGGGGAAATTACAGTGGGGTTAAGAACATTGCTCTGCAACTTTAACATCGAATGTGGGTCTCAGCATCCTTGTGACAAGGCAAGCATCCACACATGTACCTGTAATCAAATTACAATGGTGGAGAGGAACAATCACTGATGCTTTCTAGATTCTAGGCTAGCCAAGAGAATGCAAGCTCTATGTTTATTTATAAACCTTACTTATAAAACATAAGTGGAGAGGGATGGTGGGTAGGTGAGGTGGGGTTGAGGATAGAAATGGGGATGGGGGACAGTGGGATGAGTGGGGAAACACTCTCTCAGAAGCACAGGGGTGGGGATACAACATAAAGAACTCTTGGAAGGGAAAGCAGGAACGGGACACCATTTGTAATATAAATATATAAAACAATTTAAAAAAGTGGACATTGATAAAACACTTGGTATAGTCTTCTGGCTTATTTGAACACAAATAGCCCCCCTCACCCCTACACTCAAGCACTTGTATAGTTACACAGAAACATTCAAATAATACATGAATAAACAAATAAAAAAATTAAAAAATAATGATTACAGGCAATATAGCAAGATGTTCATTACGTATCAGTTAGAATTTTGTATAGGAAATGAACAGATTTTAAATGAACGATTAGAAATATTGCT
This sequence comes from Rattus rattus, assembly GCF_011064425.1. Taxonomy (NCBI): domain Eukaryota; kingdom Metazoa; phylum Chordata; class Mammalia; order Rodentia; family Muridae; genus Rattus; species Rattus rattus. The sequence continues at coordinate 33,936,670 of NC_046158.1, forward strand.
CTAGTTGTAGAGTGGTGAATAAGAAAGGAGGAAGGGAGAAAAATACTGATATAACACAGGCAGGAAACATAATTTCTTAGAAATGAGAGTTATTTTTTTTCTATCAGGCAAATATCTAGGAGTACAATGTTCATATTCTGTTTGCTTATATGCAAGATGGGAGGATAGTTTGAAAAGACAATATCCAGGCTGCAGATGTTATTGACATATGAAGAGTTTGATTTGCAAATTATAAGTTCTCATATCAATCTTTCTGGTAAGTAGTGACATTTAATAGAATCTGCAAAACAATGGAGTTATTTCTATAATTACCAAATTCAATAAATTTGACATGCACTTTACTGGATATGTTTAGCAGAAGTCCAAAAGCAAGCAAACAAATGAAAAGAATGGATCGATATTGGTCAGGTGCTGTTAGAGTGTCTCAGTGGACAGCCATACCGTAATACTCCTGTCAGCAAGCACTTCTAAACATCAACAATAGTGTCTGGGTTTGATGTCTTAAGATGAGATGGATCCCTAAGTGGGGGTGGTCTCTGGACGGCCCTTCCTTCTGTCTCTACTCCAATTTTTGTCCCTGCTCACAGCCAACCATTGGACTGAGCCTAGAGACCTCAATGGAAGAGCTAGAAAGGAGGACTGAAGGAGCGCTGGAAAGAAATTGCAATCCCATAGGAAGAACAACGTATCCAACTTCTTGGACCCTGTAGACCTCTAAGCCACCAACCAAAAGAGTATACATGGTTGGGTCCATGCCTCCAGCTACATATGTAGCAGAGGATGGCCTTATCTGGCATCAGTGGGAGAGGAGGCCCTTGGTCCTATGGAAGCTAGATGCCCCAGAGATTGGAAATGCTACAGTAGTGAGACAGGAGTGTGTGAGTGTGTGAGTGTGTGAGTGTGTGAGTGTGTGGTGAGTGGGTGGAGAACTAGCCTCTTACAGAGAAAGGTGAAGTGTTATGGAATAGTGGGTATGTAGTGTTCCCCAAGAAGAATGACTACATTTGAAATGTCAATAAGCAAAATAACCAATACAAAAAAAATTTTTAAGTGAAATGTAAAAAAAAAAAGGAAAAAGCAGAAAAAAGAAAAAGTGGAAAGCAAGTATTCTTCAAGGTTGATGTGTGCCTTGAGTTCACTCACTTCTAAAATGCAAGGAAACCTAAGAAAATGGCAAATAAGGTTGGGTCTGATGACTTATTTCTATAATTTCAATTCTTTTTTTTTTCTTTTCTTTTTTTCGGAGCTGGGGACCGAACCCAGGGCCTTCTGCTTGCTAGGCAAGCGCTCTACCACTGAGCTAAATCCCCAACCCCTATAATTTCAATTCTAGAGGATTGCAGAAAGAAGACAGGAATTTCCTAGCCAGTCTTTGGTGAGTAGAGACCTCATTATCAGCTTATAGATACTGGATCAGGCTGAAAAATAAATACATACACACATACATACATACATACATACATACATACATACATACATACATACATACATACTTTAAGACAACCACACAGAAACTACACTAAGCAAAAGAAATGGAGACTTTATAAAGGAACTTTTTCTTCACTCTTCCATTTTAGGATAAATTTCTATCAAAAACTTGGGAGGAAAAAGGGTTTATTCATCTTACACAATTCAGATCACTGTCCATCTTTTGGGAATTCAGACCAACAATTTGAGGCAGGAACCTAGAGATAGAAATTGAAAATTGAACCAAGTACCATATCTAAAGATATATAATAGAGTTTAGTAATGTTGAGATTATGGTGTTGGCACAAAACCATCCATTTAGATCAATGGAACAAGGTATAAAACCCAACCCACAAATGTATTTAACTGTAGCCATATCATATTGACAAAGGATATCATATGACAAAGAAATATGACAAAATACATTAAAATAAAACTTCAACAAACAGTTTTTGAATACTGGTTATCTTTATGTACAAGAATGAAAATATAGCCACATCCATCAGCCTGAACAAAAAATTAACTCCAAATTGCTGAAAAGCACCAATGTGTAATCCAGGGTTCACTGAAATTGCTAGAAGAAAGAGGTTTAATTGGGTCTGGCTTATTGTTTCAGATGTCAGTCCATTATTATTAGGGTAGAAAGCATGTACATGCACACATGTTACTGAAAAAGGAGATGAGAGTTCTACATCTTTATCTGAAGGCAGTCAAGAGGAGATATGAATTCTACACTGGGCAGAGGTTAAGCCTAGGAAACCTCAAAGACTGTCTACACAGTGACACACTTCCTTTAACGAGGACGTACTTCCTGATAGTGCCACTTCCTATGAGAAAACATTCAAAAACATAAATCCATGGGAGCCAAACCTATTGAAACCACCACGATATAAAAAGAAATATGACTGCATACCATGTGCACTCACTGATAAATGGATATTAGCCTATAATCTTGGAATACCTAAGAAAAAATTCACAGATCATATGAAGCTCAAGAAGAAGGAAGACCAAAATGTGAAAGCTTCATTTCTTCTTAGAAGGGAGAACAAAATACTCATGAGAGGAAACAGGGGAGAAAGAGTGGAGTAGGGACTGAAGAAAAGGCCAACTAGAGACTGCCCCACCTGGTGATCCATCCAATATGCAGCCACTAAACCCAATCACTATTGCTGATGCCAAGAAGTGCTTGCTGACATGAGCTAGATGTGAATGTCTCCTGAAAGGCTCTGCCAGAGCCCAACTGATACAGATGAGAATGGTTGCAGCTAACCATTGGACTGAATAAGGGGACCCCAATGGAGAGTTAGAGAAAAGACTGAAGGAGCTGAAGGGTTTTGCAACCCCATAGGAATAGCAGCAATATCAATCAACCAGACCCCATCATAGCTCCCAGGGACTAAACCACCAACCAGTGAGTACACATGGAGGGAGTCATGACTCCAGTCCCATATGTAGCAGAGGATGGCATTGTCCAGCATCAATAGAAGGAGAAGCCTTTGGTCCTGTGAATGCTTTTTTCCCTAATGTAGGGGAATGCCAGGGCGTTGAGGAGGGAGTGGGCAGGTAGGAATGGGAGCAGGGGGAGGGGAGAGGGGGTGAGAGAGAAGGGGAAGGGGGATAACATTTGAAATTTAAATGCATAAAATATCCAATAAAAAAGAAAAGTGTTAGAATAGATACCTTGAATATCAGAAAATCTTGTGAACACTTAAAAAAAAAAAAACTCCACTAAATTGAAAAACCTAAGAGAAAGTGATGATTGAATTTAGAGATGAATGTGACATATCCAAATTAAGCCACAATTTAATAAATATTTAAACACACCTATTAACACTGTGATTGACACAATAATAGGACATTTCTCAACTATAAAAATCTTGAAACCAGATAATTTCCTTGTAGAATTCTTTTAGAAATACAAATATGAACTAAAACCAATACAACTCCTTTTATCTCATAAATTAGATGAAAATCTGTCAAGTATTTACCAGCTCAATATTATCCTGATACAGATGCAAAAATTTTCGATTACGATACTTTCAAAGAAATTTCAAGGTGGCATCATAAAGATTACTGACCACGACAATATTGACTTGATTCCAGCAAGAGAAATGTTAATCAGCATGGGTGAAAAACAAATGCTATTTATTACATGAATGGATTGAAAGACAGAAGTTACATGTTAATATTCAAGGACAGTGAAATGGCCATTTGATTAAACTGAGCATCTCTTAATGATTAAAACACAAACACAAGAAACAAGGGGAGGAGGAGCACATGTCATTATAACAAGGTCTATTTATGACACCAAAACACCATCCTGTTCAGTGAAAAAAAGTAAAAGTGTTTCTGTTAATGTCCCAAACAGAATAGTATTCCACCCTCCACTTCTACTACTACTATTCAGTACTTGCATTGCATTCAGTCTTAGCTAAATTAGCAAAGGAACAATTGAAATTATACCATTAGGAAAGGTAAAAAACATTTTCTTGCAAACTTCATGATGCTATATATGAAGTCCTACATAGAAGCTCCACTCTCATGAGGGCTTCCTAGCTTCAAATTTTTGTTCTGTTTGTTTTACCTGATTTGGATTTGGAAACCAGAAATTAGAAAATTTACCTTGAAATAATAAGCTTTAAATAAGGATTCATAGACTAATAGACGTAAAATAAAATGAATCACAGAAGTTCAAAGAAGGAGGGTTTGAGTGGGAAAATTCTAGGAGTAGGTAATTAAATAAAGGGTCTATAGAGATCTAATAAAATCTACTTTGAAGTTCTGATGCTTTCGCATATATGAGGCTGTTGTGAAAATTATCTTTATAAGTCTACTTTTTATGCAGCCTTTATCATTGATTCTTTGCCCTGCAGTTTTAAGATTTTAATGATGGTATACATTGAAGCTGTCCCTTTCTAATTGTCTGTTGGGGCTTCTCAATGCCTCTTAAATTGTATGTCCAGTATTTTCCTTACATTTGGAAATTTGGATTTTGCTTGTTCGTTTGTTTGTTTGTTTGTTTTTTGGCTGTTTTTTTAATTTTTGGTCTAAATTTATTGACCGATTTTTCTCTATCTTAATTTTCATGCCTTATACAATATATTCTTAAGGTCTGTGTTTATCATGACACGATTTGTTTTAGAAATTTTCTTCATAATATATGATAATTTCTCTCATTGATTTTTAAAGTCCCTTAATACATCATCCATGATCGATATTCTTTCTTATGTTTGAGTCAGTGTTTTTATGATTCTTTTTTCTTTTTTATCAATAGATTCCATTTTTTGCCCTCTCTTGCTTTCTTTGTTTCTCCCCCTTCTTGCTTTATGATGTCAATTTTCTTGCTGAATATTTCTTATTGTTGTTATTGAATTTACCTCTAGATAGATTTATGTATGTAAGCAAGTGTGTATGTAAACATGAATATATATTATCTATGTATGTATGTATGTAACTTGGTTCTAGAGAAGTTTCTTTTTAATTTAATAAGTTAAATTTCTTTTTATTGGATATTTTATGTATTGACATTTCAAATGTTATTTATCCTCTTTCCCTTTCTGCCCCCCCCTCCTCCTTCTTCTATGAAGATGATCCCAGTCTTACCCACCAACTCCCACCTCACCATCCTGACATTCCTCTACACTGGGGAAATGAGCTTTCACAGGACCAAGAGCTTTTCCTTCTATTGATGCTGGACAATGCCATCCTCTGCTACATATGGGGCTGGAGTCATAGGTCCTTCCATGTGTACTCACTGGTTTGTGGTTTAGTCCCTGGGAGCTATGGTGGGGTCTGGTTGGTTGGTATTGTTGCTCCTCTTATGGGGTTGAAAACCCCTTCAGCTCCTTCAGCTCCTTCTAACTCCTTCACTGGGATCCCCATGCTCAGTCTAATGGCTGGCTGCAAGCACCCTTATCTGTATCAGTAAGGTTCTGGCAGAGCCTCTCAGGAGACATCCATCCCTCTACACAACTCATTGCTTTTAAACAAAATCTTGAAATGTAAGATTTGTTTTTAAACTGTAGAATGTCATTTTTTGGTATTGTTAGCACACTACTGAATGTGTCTTTAGATAGCTCTGACCTTGTGGTATTTTCAACAGCGACTAGCATTGTCTGGTACAGTTTGGGGGCTGTAAACGTGGAATAGAAATTTAAAGCAGGTTCATCTTGGTGCACAGCACAAAGTAGTTATTTATGGAGACAGTACTTTGTTTTTGTTATTGTTTTTGTTGTTGTTTTGCTTTTTTCATCTTCAGGAGTCTCTAATGCAGTTTTATGAAGAAAATTGTTGTTTTGTTAACTGAATACCACTCTGTAATTGCCAAAAATAAAATACAGCAATTTTATTAACATTCTGATTGCTTCTAAATAAATATAAATTTATTTAATTAAAAAAATAGAATACAATAGCTGTTGCATTCTTTGGTTACAGGTGCTATCTTGTGCCAAAGAAATTAAACTCAGATGTTTGCTAGGAGAGACAATTTGTCTGTTTGATTTCATAAAAGATAAAGAGTTTATTTCCTTAAATTTCAAGGTTACATTTTGTCTTGATGACTACTGCCTTGTAATCAGTTGTTTTCGTTTTTTTCTTTCTACTTTTTATTAGATAATTTCTTTACTTACATTTCAAATGTTATTCCCTATCCCAGTTTCCTGTCCATAAGCCCCCATACACTCTCCCTCCCCCACATAGGTATTCCCCCATCCATCCCCTTTACTGCCCCCCCATATTCCCCTGCACTGGGGGTGGCAACCTTGGCAGGACCAAGGACATCCCCTTCCACTGGTGCCCCAACAAGCCTATTCTCTGCTACATATGCAGTTGGAGCCCAGGGTCAGTCCATGTATAGTCTTTCGTTAGTGGTTTAGTCCCTGGAAGCTCTGGTTGGTTGGCATTGTTGTTCTTATGGGTTTGCAAGCTGATTCAACTCTTTCAGTCCTTTCCTCTAATTCCCCCCAAGGGGGTCCTGTTCTCAGTTCAGTGGTTTGCTGCTAGCGTTGACCTCTGTATTGGACATGATTTGGATGTGTCTCTCAGGAAAGATCTATATCCAGTCCCTTTCAGCATGCATTTTTTAGCTTCATCAATCTTATCTAGGTTTGGTGGCAGTATATATGTGGACCACATGTGGGGCAGGCTCTGAATGGCAGCTCCTTTAGTTGCTGCCCTATACTTTGCTTCCATATCCCCTCCTATGGATATTTTTCCCCTTTTAAGAAGGAGTGGGAGCATCCACATTTTGGTCATCCTTCTTGAGCTTCCTGTGGTCTGTGAATTGCATCTTGAGTAATTCAATCCATTCTTATCACCCTGTATAAAGCTTAAGTCCAAGCGGATCAAGAACCTCCACATCAAACCAGATACACTCAAACTAATAGAAGAGAAAGTGGGGAAGAGTCTTGAACACATGGGCACTGGGGAAAAATTCCTAAACAAAACAATGACTTAGCCTCTAAGATCAAGAATTGACAAATGGGACCTCATAAAACTGCAAAGCTTCTGTAAGGCAAAAGACACTGTCATTAAGACAAAATGGCAACCAACAGATTGGGAAAAGATCTTTACCAATCCTACACCTGATTGAGGGCTATTGTCCAAAAAATACGAAGAACACAAGAAGTAAGACTGCAGAGAGACAAATAACCCTATTAAAAATGGCATATAGAGCTAAACAAAACATTCTCAGCTGTGGAATTTCAAATGGCTGAGAAGTACCTAAAGAAATGTTCAACATCTTTAGTCATCAGGGAAATGCAAATCCAAACATCCCTGAGATTCTACCTCATACCAGTCAGAATGACTAAGATAAAAAACTCAGCTGACAGCAGATGCTGGTGAGGATATGGAGAAAGAGGAACACTCCTCCATTGTTGGTGGGATTGCAAACTGGTACAACCACTCTGGTAATCAGTCTGCAGGTTCCTCAGAAAATAGACATTCCAGTACCTGAGGATCCTGCTATACCTCTCCTGGGCATATAGCCAAAAGATGCTCCAACATATAACAAAGACACATGCTCCACTATGCTCATAGCAGCCTTATTTATAATAGCCAGAAGCTGGAAAGAACCCAGATGACAACAGATGAATGGATTAAAAAAAGGTGGTGCATTTACACAATGGAGTACTACTCAGCTATTAAAAAACAATGACTTCATGAAATTCATAGGCAAATGGAATGAACTAACAAATATCATCCTCAGTAAGTAACCCAAAATCTTGAATCAGTTTTTCTTTTATTCCTTTTTCAACACACACTTGTGGAAGGGAACTGCCTTTTATTTTTGAATTCCTTATTTTGCTACCACATCTTTTTTGAAGAGTTCTAATGTCTTCATGCCTATCACTTAGTGTCAGACACACTGTGGAGGGCTAATAGTACAGAAAGTGTTCTAAACTAAACAAAGGATATGTGCCTACCTCTGAAATTGAACTGTATTTAATGTTTATAGAAATAATGCCAAATGAACTTATATCCATACCTAAGTACCTCAGTTTGACTTCAGAACTTCTCTACCTGCCTATCCAAGCCACCCAATTTCATTGTTGATTAGAATTGGACAGAAATAACCTAATTTGTATTACAGATTTAGTGATTTTTTTTTACATTTTTTCCTACAGTTGTTTTGGAATTTCAGTAATCTCTGTGATTCTTTAGAAGATACAGGTGGAGTGCAAGGTGATTTTTTTTTTTACTTTTGTTATTACAATAGAAGTAAAAACTGGCAGTCCATTATACTTTCATAGCTGCTTTAGCTTTCTAATCACAACACATTCAAATTATGTAAGAAAAAGCATATATACCCTGGGACACAAATGAGAACCTCTTAACGAAGAATAGCAACTTTTTAGCATATGTCTCATGGACCAAAAGAAAATCTTAATTAATGCTACAGGCATAGCCTTATTTATGCAGTCTCATAACTTACTATATTTAATTATCTCCTGGTTTTTAAGTCTAGTATTCCTCATGGCAAATGTGTACGTTGTGAAGTATAAGAATATTTATGCAGAAATTTATAGACCTTTTCCCTAAGGCTTTGAAGCACTACAATATTCTTATGTCACATCACTTAATTAGGAATATATTGTGCTTGCTACTATATGATCATGTCAAGTGTCAAAGTGATTACAACATCTATCACAACAGTTTTGGGATACCTTTTGGGTTTTCATGGTGTTATTTATTTATAGACTAATACTGCATTTTGACTAATGTATGCTTCTTTATGAGCAAAATTCTTTCTAATATATATGTATACATAATACATATATATATACATATATATTTATATATTTAATGTCTGTCTTAGGGTTTTACTGCTGTGAACTGATATCATGACCAAGGCAAATCTTATAAAGAACATTTAATTGGGGCTGGCTTATAAATTCAGAGGTTTATTCCATTATCATCATGGTGGGAGAAGGGTAGCAACTAGGAAGACATAGTACAGGCAGAGTTAAGAATTCTACATCTTCATCTGAAGGCTGCTAAAAGACTGCTGAAAGACTGACTTGCAGGCAGTTAGGATGAGGGTCTTAAAGCTCACACCCACAGTGATATCCCTACCCCAAAGCTCACACCTTCTAACAGTGCCACTCCCTGGGCTGAGCATACACAAACCGTCGCAATGCCTAGCTTAGAGCAGAACTGCAGTAAAGATGATAAACATATTATCTGCAGAGCCCAAGGAAGCATTTCCTAGACTGAAACTTTAATTTACCTCTTAAGGTGAATGTGCCTAGGATCCATAGATTGTTTCTTGGCATGTGTGTAAGAGTGTTGTGTTTTTGACTCACATTTGTATCAGTAGAATCACTAACATAAATTTCCCTGCCAAGCTGGTTATTAAAACTTTATGGACTTCATAGAGTAAGTGCAAAAGGAAAAGTCCATAATTAAGTTATTAATGTGAGATATCACTCGGTTTTCTTCTTAGAACTATCTTTACTGCATCACGTTGATTTTTTCTTTTTTTTTAATTTTAATTAATTCTTTTTGAGTTTCACATAATGTACCTAAAATTCACTCATCTCTCTGTCCTTTTGTGGTCAGCTCCCTGCCCTTGAAACATCCTTCCCAAAAGAAAGAACAAAACAATAGGAAATAAGACAGAACATGAAAATCACCCATAGATTTTTTTAACATTGTGTTTTCATATTTAGTAAATTCCAAGAATTTTTACATACCCTTCTTGGTTTCTTCCTTAACAAATTTTCATCCTGTACTGTTCTTTTCAGTTTCCATGATTCTGTGTATTTTCTCCCACTAATTGTGACTATCTACCTTTATTTCTTTGTACTTAGAATAAAGGAAGCTATTGTATTTTTTTCTAGATTTTGATACTTACTTTGTTCTTAGTATGTGGTCAATTTTGGAAGAGTTCTCAGGGATGCTGAAAGGAAAACATGTTCTTTAATGTTTGGAAGAATTGAAACAGTAAGATCCATTTCTGTAAATGTCTGTTTCATCCATTTGATTCATGAGGTTATACAACTCTAGATTCTGTATTTAGTTTTTGTCTAGATGACTTGTCTGTGGGCAAGAGTGTGATAATTTAATTATATATCATCATTACTCAAAGGTCAATCTGTGATTTTTATTTTTTGAACAAACAAATCTGGTTGTGTATGTTTGCTTCATAAATTCTTAGAATTGCAATTTCTTTTCGGTAGATTTTCCTAGTTGGTATCAAATTTCCTCCCATTAATTTTGATTTGAAGTTTATTTTGTTAGATATGAGAATAGTTATGCCTGATTATTTTTTAGTTCTATTTTCTTTTTTTTTCTTTTTTTCGGGGCTGGGGACCGAACCCAGGGCCTTGCACTTCCTAGGCAAGCGCTCTACCACTGAGCTAAATCCCCAACCCCTTAGTTCTACTTTCTTAGAATACCATTTTGACTCTGCCTAAGGTGGTACATATTGCTGATGGTATGTGTTGTCTTTCTTAAAGGTATGAAAAGGATGGATCATGTTTATCAATCCTGTCTGTTATTCCAAGTCTTTTTGCTGGGGAAATTGTGACAATCAATATTGGTAATACTGAATAATGTTTATTGATTCCTATTACTTTGTTGTGTTACTGTTTCCTTAGACTTCCATTGATGAACTCTTCTAAGATATCTATTCCTTGTGCTCTCTCAGGTGTGTTTATGTTCTTTCTTTCTCTTTTTCAATTATTTATTTTCATTTTTATGTTTTTAAATTGAAAATAAGTACTTCTCACATATAATACATCCAAACCATAGATCCTCCTTCCACCTCCTCCCCACTTTCCCTATCCACACCATCTACTTTACATCTATTATTTTTTTCAGAAAAGAGCAGACCTTCAAGAAACAACAACCATATAAAATAAAACAAGATACAATAAGACAAGTCAAAATTCCTTATATAGAGTCAGGAAAAGCAACGAAATAGAAGGGGGAAATTCCTTGTTCTACTATCTGCAAAGGTGGCATATACGACACAGATTTCTTAAATCTTTTTTCTGCCATGAAATACTTTATTTTTCAATCCACTACAAGTGATTAATTTTTTATGTATAGTCATGTAGGATAGCTTCCGTGGCCTTTCATAGCTTATAGCTCATTAGTCCAGACATTTTTACCTTTCAATATCTCTATTAAAAAGCCACTTGTGGTTGAATTAGAGAAAGGATGGAAAAGTTGTGGGGGGAGGGCTACCCCATAGGAAGACCAGCAATATCAACTAACCTGGACCCCTGAGATCGCTCAGATACTGAGCCACCAACCAGGCAGCATACACTAGCTGGTTTGAAGGTCCCAACACATATATAGCAATCCTTCCCCCTATTCTGTAAGAAACTCCAAGTTCCATTCACCATTTGGCTGTGGGTCTCTGTATCTGTCTGAGTCAGATGCTAGGTGAGGCCTCGAAGAGGACAACATGATATTGTCTGCAAGCATAACAGAGTATTATTAATAATGTAAGGGATTAGTGTTTACCCATGGGATGTGTTTAGAATTGGGGCAGTTATTGGTTGGCATTCACTCTATCTCTGCTCCATCCTCTGTTCCTGCATTAATTGTGGACAAGATGAATTTTGAGTTGAAATTCTTATGGGTGCTGGTGTCTCTATTGCTCCACTGGGGTTCCTGTATGAATATAGGAGGTAGTGTATTCAGCTTGTATATCCTCAATGTAGTAAGTCACATCTAAGGTTACCCCTATTGATTCTTGGATGCTTCTCTTGACCCAGGTCATGTTTCATCCTTGAGATGACCCCTACTTCCTTACCTCTGTCAGTTACAGATTTTCATTCATTTTTATGGCTATCTAGCCATAGCTCCTATCCTTTCCCACACCTGATCCAGAATTCTCCATTACCTTCCCCATTTCTCCTCCATCCCAGTTCCCTCACTCCATCTGCTTATGACTGTCTTCTTCCCCTTCTAAGTGAGATTCAAGTTCCTCACTTGGACCATCCTTTTTGTTTAGCTTTTTTGAGTCTGTGAAATATAAAATGGTACCTGTATTTTATGGTTCATAGCCATTTATAAATTAGGACATATCATGCATATCCTTTTAGGAGTAGATTACCTCACTCAAGGTAATATTCTCAAATTCTATCCATTTGCCTGCAAAATTCATGATATCATGGTTTTTAATAGCTGTATAGTATTTGGTTGTGTAGATGGGCCATGTTTTCTTTATTCATTTTTCAGTTGAGGGGCATCTAGGTTGTTTCTGGTTATTGCCTATTATGCATAAAGTTGCTATGAGCATACTTGAGAAAGTGTTCCTGTGATATAGTGGGACATGTTTTGGATATATACCCCAGAGTAATATAGCTGGGTCTTGAGGTAGAACTATTCTCAGTTTTCTAAGAAAACGCTGAGTTGATTTTTAAAGAGGCTGTACAAGTTTTTACTCTCACCAGCAATGAATGAGTGCTCTGCTTGGTCCACTTTCTTGCCAGTCTTTTGAGTTTTTTTATCTTAGCCATTCTGTTGGGTTTAAGATGGAACCTCAGAGTTCCATTTCCTTGATGAATAACAACTTTAAACATTCCTTTAATTTCACTGCATTTTGAGATTCCTCGGTTGAGAATTTTCTGTTTAGTTCTGTACACCATTTTAAATTGGGTTATTTGGTTTGTTTTGCTTGACTTCTTAAGTTCTTTGTACACTTTTTTATGTTAGCCCTTTGTCAGATGTAGGGTTGGTGAAGATCCTTTCCCAATATGTAGGTTGCCAATGTGTCCTATTGATAGTGTCCTTTGCCTTACAGAAGTTTTGTAGTTTCATGAAGTCCTCATTTATCAATTGTTAAGCTTAGAGCCTAAGCTATTGGTGTTCTGTTCAGGAGCTCATCTCCTATACCAATGAGTTCAAGTGCATTTCCTACTTTCTCTACTATGGGATTAAGTGTTGAAGTTGTAAAACATTATTGCTTTGTTATAGAGCTTAAATTCATGGATCGTGATTTCTCCCAAAGTACCTTTATGGTTCAGGATTGTTTGGGGTATGCTGGGTTATTTTTTTCCATATAAAGCTGAGAATCTCTCTTTCAAGGTTTATAAAAATTTTGTTAGAAATTTAATGAGGATTACAATGACTTTGTAGATTGCTTTTGGTATTACAGACATTTTCACTATCTTTTAAAATTTTTATTAGATGTATTTCTTTACTTACATTTCAAACATTAGTCCCCTTCCCTGTTTCCTATCCATAGCCCCCATTCCTTCCCCTCCCCTCCCCCATAATGGTATTCTGCCTATACATCCCCCTTATTGCCCCCCATATTCCCCTTCACTGGAGCTCCAACCTTGATAAGACCAAGGGATTTCCCCTTCCACTGGTCCACCAACAAGGCTATTCTCTGCTACCTATGCAGTTGGAGCCCTGGGTCAGTCCATGTATAGTCCTTTGGTAGTGATTTAGTCCCTGGAAGTTCTGGTTGGGTGACATTGTTGTTTTTATTGGTTTGCAAGCTCCTTCAATTATTTCCTTCCTCTAATTTCCCCAAATGGGGTCCTATTCTCAGTTCAGTGGTTTGCTTCTAGCATTGACCTCTGTATTGGACATGCTCTGGATGTGTCTCTCAGGAGAGATCTATATCCTGTCCCTTTCAGCATGCATTTTCTAGCTTCATCAACCTTATCTAGTTTTGGTGGTTGTATATATATAGGCCACATGTGGGTCAGGCTCTGAATGGCCATTCCTTAAGTTGCTGCTCTAAACTTTGCTTCCATATCCCCTCCTATGGATACTTTCCCCTTTTAAGAAAGAGTGGGAGCATCCACATTTTGGTCTTCCTTCTTGAGCTTCCTGTGGTCTGTGGATTGCATCTTGGGTAATTTGAGTTTTTGGCTAATATTCATTTATCAATGAGTGCATACCAAGTGTGTTTTTCTGTGATTGAGTAATCTCACTCAGGATGATATTTTTTAGTTCATTCCATTTGCCTATGAGTTTCATGAAGTCATTGTTTTTGATAGCTGAGTAGTAGTTCATTGTGTAGACGTACCACATTTTTTAAATCCATTCCTCTATTGAAGGGCATCTGGGTTCTTTCCAGCTTCTGGCTATTATAAATAAGGCTGTTATGAACACAGTGGTGCATATGTCTTTGTTGTTTGTTGGAGCATCTCTTGGGTATATGCCCAAGAGAGATATAGCTGGATCCTCAGGCAGTTCAATGTCCAATTTTATGAGGAACCTCCAGACTGATTTCCAGAGTGGTTGTACCAGTTTGCAGTCCCACCAACAATGGAGGAGTGTTCCTTTTTCTCCACATCCTGGCCAGTTCTGCTGTCACCTGAGTTTTTTATCTTAGCCATTCTGACTGGTGTGAAGTAGAATCTCAGGGTTGTTTTGATTTGCATTTCCCTGATGACTAAGGATGTTGAACATTTCTTTAGGTGCTTTTTGGTGCTTTAGGTCCTCAGCTGAGAATGTTTTGTTTAGCTCTGTACCCCATTATTTAATAGGGTTATTTGGCTCTCTGGAGTCTAACTTCTTGAGTTCTTTGTATATTTTGGACATTAGCCCTCTATCAGATATAGGATTGGCAAAGATCTTTTCCTAATCTGTTGGTTATCATTTTATCCTAATGACAGTGTCTTTTACTTTACAAAAGCTTTGCAGTTTTATGAGGTCCCATTTCTGGATTCTTGATCTGAAAGCATGAGCCATTGGTGCTTTATTCAGGAAATTTCCCCAGTGGCCATGTGTTCTATAATCTTCCCCACTTTTTCTTCTCTTAGTTTGAGTGTATCTGGTTTGATGTGGAGGTTCTTGATCTACTGGACTTAAACTTTATACATGATGATAAGAATGGATCAATTTGCATTTTTCTACATGCTGACCTTCAGTTGAACCAGCACCATTTGTTGAAAATGCTATCTTTCTTCCATTGGATGATTTTAGCTCCTTTGTCAAAGATCAAATGACTATAGATGTGTGGGTTCATTTCTGGGTCTTCAATTCTGTTCCACTAATCTATCTGCCTGTCTCTGTACAAATACTATACAGTTTTTATAACTATTGTTCTGTTATACTGCTTGAAGTCAGGGATGGTGATTCCCCAAGAAGTTCTTTTATTGCTGAGTATAGTTTTCGCTATTCTGGTTTTTTTGTTATTCCAAATGAACTTGCAAATTGCTCTTTCTGTATCTATAAAGAATTGAGTAGGTAATTTGATGGGGATTGCATTGAATGTGTAGATTGCTTTTGACAAAATGGCCATCTTTACTATATTAATCCTGCCAATCCATGAGCATGGAAGTTCTTTCCATCTTCTGAGATCTTCTTCAATTTCTTTCTTCAGAGACTTGATGTTCTTGTCATACAGATCTTTCACTTACTTCACTATTTTAATCATACCGTCCATGAGAATAGGAGAGTTTTATATCTTCTGCTATCTTCTTCAATTTCTTTCTTCAGGGAACTGAAGTTCTCTTCATACAGATCTTTCACTTTCTTGGTTAGAGTTACACCAATATATTCTATATTATTTATGGTTATTGTAAACAATATCTTTTTTAGTTCAAGGGATCACTATTGGAATCTATGTGGTGAGTGACCTTTTCTTTGGGGACTTCAAGTCTACAGCCATAAGTACCAGATAAGCTCATATAGGTGCATGTCAAGAGTGGGAGGAGAACAGAGATTTCTTCTTTGATCCTGATGTCATGGTTTAGGACTTCTGTGCCAAAACAAGGCAAACCAATGATAATGGCAGGTTACATTAAGTAAGAATTTCTTTAAAAATCAATTGGGAAGAAGCTAGACTAAGATGATTTTTGGTTGCTGTCTAAACCATCTGAATCCTAGATGGTGAAAAATGTCAACTTTGCCTAAAATAAACCATCAACCTGTATCTTACCAGGAGTTTTCTACTTAAGTAAAATTCATCTTTTAATACAAAATTCCATATGAAGATTTGTTTTATACTTTCTCACTACAGGATGGCTTGCTTAAAGTCTGTAGGGACTGGCAACTTCATAAATCACTGAATGCCGAGATGTGTTATAATACCCAATGTGTCATATCATCTTTTAACACTGTACACTGTAACGTGTACTCATTATCATCAGAAGCCTTATTCCAGATATTTACTTCTTACCAGCCAGACATGAGAAACTGTATGCCATTTTTTTCTGCTGTTTCCTTAACCTATGAAACAACTGCCATTTTGTATCATTTCAATAATTATCTGCTTATGTCTTTTTCATATGTTTCTAGTATTTAAGAGTTCTGTTTTATATATCTGTTCTTTATTGATGCTACATGTGGTACATCCTTTATCTTAGAACATCATTTTTTTATTATTGCTTGAGATTTCTTATATACATTTCAATGTTATTCCTTTTGTTTCCGGCAAACATCCCCTCCCGCCTCCCCTTCTTTAAGGGTGTTCCCCTCTGTATCCTCCCCCCATTGCCACCCTCCCCCAACAATCTAGTTCACTGAGGGTTCAGTCTTAGCAGGACAGGGCTTCCCCTTCCAGAGGATATTCATTGCTACCTATGAGGTCAGAGTCCAGGGTCAGTCCATGATAGTCTTTAGGTGTGGCTTAGTCCCTTCTGGTTGCTTGGCATTGTTGTACATATGGGGTCTCAAGCCCCTTCAAGCTCTTCCAGTTCTTTTCTGATTCCTTCAAGGGGGGTCCATTCTCAGTTCAGTGGTTTGCTGCTTTTTCTCTGTGTTTGCTGTATTCTGGCTGTTCTCAGGAGTTCTACATCTGTTCTGTTTACTTCCTTTGCTTCATCCATCTTGTCTAATTGGATGGCTGTATATAGAACATCATTTTTTATGTCATAGAATTTTTTGTCATTAGAAAGGTATTCAGTACTATTATAGTAAGAGTAATGTTAGATTTAGTTAAATTTTAATATAATATCATTGTTAGAATATTCTTTACTATATTCATATCATAAAAGTACTAATTCTTTTTTCTCCTACAGTTGTGATTCTACTAGTTTTCATTTATTTTATGATCCATTTGAGTATTATTATTCATTCAAATGTATTTTTTTTTCTTAAAAGCTATCAACTACCTTAACACCATTATGCAAAATTCTTAGTCTTATTTGGGATAACACCTCTCATTTTGACCATCTCTATAAAGTTGGAGCAACTGGAAGAGCTAATATTTTTTGTCTTCCCTTCCTACTCACAGTTCAGCACTGTGTGCTGAACATACTTTTAATTTTAGTTGGCAAACCACATATCAATCTGCTTCAAATCATATCAAAACCATCCACTGGGTATACCAAGATAAACAGAGGTTCTATTTTTTATTGTAAGAAGTGCACTTGAAAAAGAAAGAGATTGTATGTAATAAATATTTAATAGTGAAGAATTAAAATAAAAGAACTTCTAATAGCCTTATTGTATTCTTTTATTGTTTTTTCTACAACAAAAAAAACTTTACCTGAAAAAATCTCATGTTGAAGACCCTTGCCCCTAAAAACTTTCCCTTATTTCTTTTCAATAATTTACATTTTACTAAAACTGCAAGACAACAGTGTTAGCTGTTTTTGCTGTCTCTGACAGTGGCTTGGCCCTCTTGTAAGCCTATAAACCTGTGTGCCAGTACTTCTAGAGAGCAGCTTTCTCCAAGTGGGGTATGGGTACAAAGGGCTGTGTTACAGTGTCAGTTCCAAGTGGAGGTGGAAACCGGAAGCATCCTGTGACAGATTTTTCCTCAGTTCCTGTGTCGAGATGGCTCAAGGTAGGTTCCCTTTGAGCCAGGATTGTGAGCACAAGTGGTGTTCTCCCCTGTGCTCTCAGAATTGTCTGTACTTCTGACAGTCCTGCTCTCTCCTCAGGGGATCTGGGTACAGAGAACTGTGGTACAGGGTCCACTCTGGGTGTAGGCAGAAACTTGAAGGGACTTCATGAAATTAAGCAAATGAGTGGAATTAGAAAATATCATCCTGAGTTATGTAAGCCAGCTACAAAAATCACACATGTTATGCACTCACTGATAAGTGGATGTTAGCTCAAAAGCTCAAAATACCCAAGAAACAATTCACAGACCATATGAAGCTCAAGAAGAAGGAAGACCAAAATGTGGATTCTTCAGTCCTTACAAGGGGAAGCAAATACTCACAGTGGATAGAGGCTGGGAGGGACTTGGGAGGAAGAGAGAAATGAGAGGGGAAAAAGGGAGGCAGGATCAGGTATGGGAAGAAACAGGGATTGTATACAGAGGTTCAGGAATTTGAACAGAGGTATGTAGCAATGGGGGATGGGGAACTATGGTTAGCCATAGGAATTCCCATATTCCTCCAGTGCAAGAGGTTCCCAGGACCCAAAAAGGATAAGATTAGCTGAAATGCCCAACAAAGGGGAGGGAGAAACTATAGCGTCTATATCCAGAAGTTAGGCAGGGCTCCTGATTGGGGGATGGAACCATCTACTCATCTCCAAATTCTTAACCAGCAATGTCTCCTGTCTAAAAGAAATATCAGGACAAAGTGTGGAGCAGAGCCTGAAGGAAAGGCCATCCAGAGGTTGCTCCACCTGGGATTCCCTCCCATACACAAACACCAAATCCAGACACTATTATGGATGCCAAGAATAGTTTGCTGACAGGAGACTGTTATAGCTGTCTCCTGAGAGGCTCTTCTAGAGTCTGACAAATACCAAGTAGGAGGCTCACAGCCAATCACTGAACTGAGAACTGGGTCCCCATTGGAGGGCTTAGAGAAAGGACCGAAGGAGCTGAAGCGGTTTGCAATCCTATAGGAGGAACAATAGCGAGTGACCCGACCCCTCAGAGCTCCCAGGGATGAAACCACCAAACAAAGAGTATACATAGGAGCTCCCTTGGCTCCAGCCACATATGTAGCAGAGGATGGCATTGTCTGGCATCAAGAGAAAGAAAGGCTCTTGGTCCTGTGAAGGCTAGATTTCCCCAGTAGAGGAATGCTAGGGCAGTGAGAGTGGATGGGTGGCAGGGAGAGCACCCTCATACAAGCATGCCGAGGGGTATAGGAGAGTGTTGTTCTGGAGGGGAAACTGGGAAAAGATACTTCTATTATTTGAAAAAGAAACAAAGAAAGAGAAAAAAAGAATTTCTATGTTTAACAATAATGTGTGTTTTATTCTACTTTTTTTCCTCTTCAGTCAGCAAGCTTTCTTGCTAATGCATGAACTGTGTCAAGAAAGATGAAACAGATTCAACATGCAGTTAATATCTAACCAAGCACATTGGTGCATAACAAAGTGATCATGGCAGCAATTCCAGTTATAGTATACAGAGATCGAAGATTATATACCCAGGAAATTCAGATTTAATTATTGGCATCTATCATCTTTCCATTTCCTAATCAGGAGTTCTACTTTTTCGAATGCCCATGGCTCTCAGCAAATTAGTAACCTGAGTTAATTCCCTATCCTTGCTTGGCTCACCTCTGAATGTTCCTACTAAGTCTTGGAACCAGTGATCCAGGAAGGTCTTTTTAACTTTTTGATAATCAACTAACTGTTATTTGAAACAGGTTGATTGAAGAAACTGTCAGAACTAAGTTCTTATTGGAAGGGAACATCTGGATATCAGTTGATGTACCCAACCAGGGCCTTGTGTTAACTCAACCACATCCCCATTATTAACAAACAAGGTTCTCAGAGACAAACAAGAATAAACCATAGTCCAAGCTTCCTTTTTCTAATTCAGGGGAAATGTCTGTCACGGACAAAGCGAAAGAAAAAATGGCCAATACAAAAGAAAAGAATGCAAACACAAGGCAAAACTTAACCAAGCATTCTTCCCTGAAAGGTCAGGAGATTCTGCATGAATATCCCCACAGGTCCTTGCTATGTGGGGACCCAACCACTTAGGCCTTGCCAGAAGGAGAGGAATCTGCATTATACTCATGCACCTTTCCCAGCAGAGGCTGAGTCACCTCCATATCTTCAAGTTGAATGGCTCAGAGAACTATAGTACAACAAAACAAAACTGACAGAAAATAAATAAATAAAAAATAAAACCAACCAAGCAAACAAACAAAACACCACAATAACTCCTATCCATATTCTACTATACTTACAGACCTGTGCCTAGTCCAATCACTAGCAGTCATTAGTAAAGAGGCATATTAAAATATCTATGGGAGCTGAGACAGAGATACACAGCCGAACATAATTTGGAGCTCAGGGAACTTACCAGCAGGGAAGGAGGAAGGATTAGAGGAGGCATAGGAATCAGAGACACCAGGAGAACATGACCTATAGCATCAGCTAAGCAGAATTTATGGCGGCTCACAGAGATTGCAGCAACAACTAGGGAGATTTCATGGGTCTTCACAGGCCCTCTGCATACAAGCTGGGGTTCTTTAGTTTGGGGCTTTTGTTGGACTCAACAGTGGGAAAGGTGGTGTTTCTGACTCTTGCCCACCCATTGGACTTAATTCCTCCTGCTGGGGTTCATCATCCAGCCTCAATAAGAAGGTATATGCTTAGCCATATTTCATTTTGTTATGTCGAGTTTGGTTATATTTCTGGGAGTCTTGCTTTGCATTTTTTTTTCAGAAAAGCAATCAATATGAGTGGGCAGATGGGGCTGAGAATTGGGAGAAGTATAAGGAGTGGAGATTGTGGTTGGCGGTATATTATTGAAGAGAAGAATAAATAAACAAAATAATATGAAAAAGAGAAAGATTGCTGTGAGACAGTGTCTCCTTGTAACGTTAGAAGCTACTGCCATAAATCTCACCAACATTTCTGCCTAAATATGATCTGAACAGGTAAAATGTTCAGGGAAAATCCCATGAGTCCTCAATCATACAAAGTACTCCTTGAAAAATGACCTTTTGAAACCAGAATCAACAAAATAAATGATTTCCACATACACAAAACAATTTCCTTTTCATTCTTTGAAGAGTGAGATGTCATTGGAAAAAATATGACTAACCTGAAATAATAATAATAAAAAAATCAAGTCAGTCTCTCAGTTGTTTAGTAACACTGCCATTGTGTTCATTCTCAAAGAACTGAGAAGTATAACAATGTGGAAAGTCATCTTAAACTCAGTCATAGCAGGACTGATGGCTTCCACACACTAGGTATGCATGCTGGCTAAATAGCAGATAATCTATAGTAACAGATTAGCAACCAAATATCTCTTTCTTATCTTAATGTAGGGGAGGGAAGATAATCTAATCACAAACTCCAACAATTTTTATTCAATTGATGAAAAAAGTGAATATTAGGCAATTAAACTCAACTGAGAATTTAAAGGAGGCATTCATTCAAGTATGTAAGTTGTCGTATAATTATTTTCTTCCCAATCAGTCTTCTGAAAGTGTGGAGTTATAAATTAACTCTAATTGATAATTATTCTGTGGAGAAAACATTAATCAACATATTAAATTTAAATGGTGTAATATATGGAATTAGATTTAGTCAATATAAATATCATATACATAACTTAATATACCTTCTCTATATTCTTAAATATGGAAATGATGTAAACTAGAGAAAAATTTTGCCATTAGTTATCCTTTTTAGTATTTTTGTGCATATTTATATGCATTGAAATCTACAAATCATTATGGCTACTACACAAAAGCAGACCACATTTGGGGTGCTTAGTATTTGTATTTATGAACAAATTTTGAAAATAAAAACTCTGAGCCCAGCAAACTTTTCACTCTTGTGCAAAACACAATAAAGAAATTCAATAATTCTGTGAACTATTCCTTCCTACTTCTCAAGGCTGATTAATATGACTGCTAGAATAAAGACCTCTATTTCAAGATAATGACTTAAACCAGATTGTTTGATTGGTTTTTCTCTAAACTTCTCTCTCAAATGACTAAGTAGATGAAGTGGTTCTGCGAAGTTTAATCAAGAAGGGGTGGGCTGTAGGGAAATATCATCAAGTCTGTGTGATAATGAACTGAGCAAAAGAGGTCACTTGGAAACCAGTTTAAATAGAATCTCCAAAAAGCATGCCATGGCAGAGCACCAGTTTGTAGAATTTCTCCATAGTCAGGACTAGGTCAGGCGAGAGAAGTTCAGGAGCAGCTCCCAGGATATGGACATAGAGTACATTTCAATACCATTCGAGCCACCACTGTGCTCTCATCAGATCTCAAAGGCACAGGTGCAGAACAGTTGACTGCTGGGACAAAGTTCACACTAGAGCAGATGTGGCTGGGATTGAGGGGAGCTTTGCCCCACAGCTAAGTCCCAGCTACCACACCAAATCCCCATAGCAATGCTTGCTCCTTCTGTCTGCACATACTTCACTGCTGGAGTCTCCCTATCTTCTTCTGTGCCCAATTACTAAGGCCAGGAGAAACTCAACACAATCCTTTCCTTCCTTGTCAGGAACTATCAAAAAAATTTCAGGCACAAAAGCCACTTATGAAGATTAACACGTAAAATGTGGACTCTTTAAAGAAAGGTAAAGGTTTTCCATTAAAATGCAGCTAAAATGTTAATGGAATCCAAAGAAATTCTGATGGAGCTTGATTTTTAAGGAAAAATAACATTAAACGTGAATGACAGAAGAGGGAAAGGGCTAATCTGTGAAGCACTGTCAGCTCGAGGAATCCATTTTGGAGAAGAAAGCAAAGGATCTAACCAGCAGGGAGTGGGGAGTAGTTTATTGCTGACCTTATGTATGCTCAGTATAGAAAACAAAAAGAAATATTTTGAAGAAAACGTCGTATTTGACATCTCTGAGAGAAATAAAAATATTCAGATGAAAAGTAAAGAAAATTGGCTTCTTACATCTACGGCCTGGGAGGGATGAGGGAAAGTTTTGCAGGCTTAGGGCCAAGGCTTCTTCCTCCTTCAAGTAAGACTATGATGATTGGTTTATGAGGAAATTTATATAGGGCATCTTTTCCCATGATGTGAACAAACTTCATTAACCCTGCTAGAATTTAAACAGCAACTATAATCTTCATAACAAAATCCTTTCAAGCAAACCCACCTTACATTAGCAAGTTAGCAATGTGATTTTGTAAAAATGTAATGGACAGGGTGTGGGCTGCCAGATACAATCACATTGACAATTTCTATAGGAGTTTCAGAACTTTCTGGATCATCCACCCCCGCCCCGCATACCTCGTTGGCTTAATCTCCATTAACAGTTCTTCAATCCCAAACTTAGTGAAGCATCCTAGAAACTCATAAACATGACATGACATTGGAAAGTTTCACAGTGGTAAGCATAAGAAGGCCTTTAGGTTTTACACTGCCAAGAGGGGCAGCAAATCTGCTTCTCAACAGTTTGCTGGTGCTTCTCTACCATTTGTCTGCTCTTGAGTTTGCACTGCTCTTTGATTATATGTATGGCGGCAGTCATTCAGGGTCACCCTCTTAACCAATGGGGCCTTTCTCAAGTACTGGCTTAGTTTCAGAACTGACAAGCTATCAGTCACCTAACCAGTGCCTGCTGAGAAACTGAACTAAATTTTCTGGCCTCTATACCACCCAGGGCTCATAACTGGAGTGAGTGTCATGCTTTTAGCTCTTAGAACAAATATAAAGGGCAGGAGAATTTATTGAAATACTGACAATTTTTTTCTTTCTTATTGTACTCTTCTTCTTCTTCTTCTTCTTCTTCTTCTTCTTCTTCTTCTTCTTCTTCTTCTTCTTCTTCTTCTTCTTCTTCTTCTTCTTCTCCTTCTTCTTCTCTTCTTTACTGGTTAATCTTTGACTCAGATAGGTCAACGTAATCATACTTAATGTAAAAACCATCGGATGAAGCTCTCAAGAAAAGCAATACAGTATCTTGAGCTTGAGTTTTGGGAAAATAAGTGATTAAGAAAAATATATTCCAATCTGGGCCGATTCACCCCTCCTTAGGCCACCTGGTAGTCCCTTGCTCCGGGGAGGTCATCATATTGATACTGAATCAGGGCAATTTGGTTGGCGTAACACACTCCAGCTCAGAACTCCTGGATTCAAGGGATCGATCCTCTTGTCTCAGCCTATGAGTAGCTGGGACTACTACCAACCAAAGAGTACACATGGGGTTACCCATGGCTCCAGCTGGATATGTAGCAGAGGATTACCTTATCTGGTATCACTGGGAGGGGATCCCCTCGGTCCTGTGTAGGCTTGATGACCCAGGATAGGGAAGAGCTAGGCCACTGAAGCAGGAGTGGGTGAGCAGGTGGGGGAGCACCCTCATAGAGGCAGGAGGAGGGAGGAGGAGAGAGGGGACTTGTGGAGGGGAAACTGGGATGGGGGGATAACATTTGAAATGTAAATAAATAAATAAAACAACCAATAAAATATCAAAAAAGAAAAATAGATTTAAAAAATTTAAAAATATATGTTCATGAACACTCTATGGGAAAGAGTAGGTTTGTACAGACGGACTGAAAGCTGAAACAATTAGGGGAGGAAATGGGGAATTATCATGATACAAGTAGCTGCTGAAATTAATGTACATATCAAGTTAAAAGTCTACATTAACATAATGCTCAGGAGCAAAGATGCAAGCAAGCCCGTTCATTAACTAGCTAAGCTAAAATTCAAGAGGCAGCCCTGCCATTGGATGAGTATGTACATTTTTATTGCAGTTTCCAATACAGAAGCAAACCAACTTCTTCTTTTAGGCTTAATACATACAACGCATTATTCCAAATTGTAAGTGTGCATTAAATAGAATGAACAAGATTAGCGGCTTCTTGGTGCTTCCCTCCACCTGCACCAGCCCCAGCACAGGATGGCCTGGAACATTCAGTCCCCCTGCCTCAGTCTCGGTGCTGATGCTATGCACGCACTTCTGCTACAAGCTTTCACCATCATTTCTACTCTGACTGGTAACTGACACGCAAGCTGCTCTCTCTAAATTGTCTTCTGGAAGAATGCAATGCTTCCCTTGAAGTCTTTCCTTTTATGGTCCTTCTAGACACATAGTTTGATTTTGCAGCTGTGTCCTGCACTTTTAAGTGTCTCTTGTTATGAAACGAGTGAAACATTCACAAAGATGTTGTAATTTGAATTGGTGTTCTCTTTTTCTAGGGCCAGTTCATATTGACTTTTCTAACCAGCACTGGACTCTTCAAAACTGGCTTCCTGACCAAGATCTCTCCCACTGGCATTTTGTAAAAAGGCTTTCCACTTCCAATCCATAACATGTAAGGCTGTCTCAGGGGAAATTTCCAACCTGTACTTTTCTTTAGCACATATTTTCACTAGTCTATTGCTGGACGCTTCTTTGCTTCTTTGGACTGATTTATTTCTTTCTATGATCTTTCTATTTCAGGAAAATCTTTACTTCTGTGCCTGAGCATACAGGTGAGCTTCTGGCTTTTCTTTATTCTTGTGGCCCAATGCACACTAAGAAAAGCAAAAGAGGTACACAGCAAACTTACCAGAGATAACCAAGGCATTAGTGTAGGTAATTGTCTGAAAATACAGATATACAAATATTTTTAGACATAAAACTATCTTTTAAGGCAAAGAGTATATGGAGGAAGCATGCACAGCGCATTCGTTTTGTTCTCTGTATATTTAGCAATTTCTTTCTTATTAGGTATTTTATGTATTTTATATATTTACATTTCCTATGTTATCTCCTTTCAGTGTTCTCCCTCTCCCATCCCCCACCCCCTGCATCTATGAGGATGATCCCCTTCCCACCCAACCATTTTGGGAGGCAAATAACTCCATTTCTCCATGGATGTTACCATGAAACATCACATGAACAGTTATTTCTGTGGTTATATAAAAACTTAAATTGCATTTTTGCATATTGCCAAAGAGCACTCTCACTCATTTTAAGTATTTACATTGCATTGTGCTGTATTGCATTGTATTCTATTCTCTTCTACACTAATTCTAATCACTTTCATAGGGGAAACAAGCTTAGAGTACTTGAAGACTCTTTCCAAGAGGGTTATGTATATATTTTGAGAGACACTCACCAGACTTTTCACTTGATGAAAAGTATCTAACTTTGAATTTAAATAGAGATTACTTTGCTTCCTAGAAAATTCTATCTTTTTTTAAGTGTTAGAATGTTTTACAGTTTTCAGATTTAAATGCATTGTCAGTGAAGATGAGACACTTTTGCTACTGGATAAGTATATTTCTCCTAATTTTAAGAATATATTGATTTTGTGATATTCTGAGACATTAAAAACTTAGGAGAAAAGACAACAGTGAATATATACTTCAAAGGTAAATTGCAATTTTGTTTCAGAAAGGGGAAGTATGGAAAGCAATAGTAACCAAATGGTGAACGGCCTAGGTAACTTTAATCAAAGTAAAATAGTACTGTCGAGTTCTGAAACACTTAAACTTGGTTCTAGTTGCTCTTCTCTTACCCCTCAATCTTATTTTTATTTAGTCTATTTCTCCAACTTCACTTAGTGCAATTTTTATCTCCATCTTTATTAAATTGGCTATTTATTATATTATTTATATTACAATTGTTATTCCCTTTCCCAGTTTCCAGGTCAACATCCCCCTAACCCTTCTCCCTCCCCTTCTATATGGGTGTTCCCCTCCCCATCCTCCCCCTATTACCGCCCTACCCACAACAATCACATTTACTGGGGGTGCAGTCTTGGCAGGACCAAGGGCTTCCCCTTCCACTGGTGCCCTTCCTAGGCCATTCATTACTACCTATGCAGTTGGAGCCCAAGGTCAGTCCATGTATAGTCTTTGGGTAGTGGCTTAGTCCCTGGAAGCTCTGGTTGGTTGGCATTGTTGTTCATATGGGGTCTCAAACCCCTTCGAGCTCTTTCAGTCCTTTCTCTGATTCCTTCAGCGGGGGTCCTGTTCTCAGTTCAGTGGTTTGCTGCTGGCATTCGCCTATGTATGTGCCATATTCTGACTGTGTCTCTCAAGAGAGATCTACATCCGGTTCCTTTCAGCCTGCACTTCTTTGCTTCATCCCTCTTATCTAGTTTGGTGGCTGTATATGTATGGGTCACATGTGGAGCAGGCTCTGAATTGGCGTTTCTTCAGTCTCTGTTCAAAACTTTGCCCATCAAAACAACCCTGAGATTCTACCTCACACCAGGCAGAATGGCTAAGATCAATAACTCTGGTGACAGCAGAAGCTGGCGAGGATGTGGAGAAATAAAAACACTCCTCCTTTGTTGGTGGGATTGCAGACTGGTACAATCATTCTGGAAATCAGTCTGGAGGTTCCTCAGAAAATTGGACTTTGAACTGCCTGAGGACCCAGTTATACCTCTCTTGGGCATATACCCAAAAGATGCCCCAACATATAACAAAGACACATGCTCCACTATGTTCATAGCAGCCTTATTTATAATAGCCAGAAGCTGGAAAGAACCCAGATGCCCTTCAACAGAGGAATGGATACAGAAAATGTGGTACATCCACACAATGGAATATTACTCAGCTATCAAAAACAATGACTTTATGAAATTCATAGGCAAATGGTTGGAACTGGAAAATATCATCCTGAGTGAAGTAACCCAATCACAGAAAAACACACATGGTATGCACTCATTGATAAGTGGCTATTAGCCCAAATATTCAAATTACCTTAAATGCACAGAACACATGAAACTCAAGAAGGATGACCAAAATGCGGATACTTCACTTAGTGCAGTTTTAGTAAGAATCTTGTGAAATTTAAAGAGAGTCATTCAACCTCATCTGTTCTGTCCTCAGCAGGAATCTTGCTGGATGTCAACTTTGTATAGTCTTACAAAGGCTGCCATGTTGCTAAGATATGCAACATGACTATGAAATTGAGAAGATGTTATTTCCAGGCAGCCTGTCTGCTTCTTTTACCCAGTGCTCTCAGAACCCTGGGGGTTGAGTTCCTGTCATAAGTATAAATTTAGGGATTAAAATGCCACAGTTATGTATTCTCTCCACTTTGGCCAGTTGATCAAGAATTTTTAGTTTTCTTTTAATTTTTTTTATTTATTTATTTTTACACTCTAGATTTTATTCACCTCCTGATCCACCCCGACCCAACAATTCCACACCCCATATCTCCCCTCCTGATCCCCTCTGTCTCGACAAGGATGTACACACTCCACCCACCCCACCAGAACTCTAAACTTCTTGGGGCACCCAGTCTCTTGACGGTTAGGTGAATCTTCTCTGACTGAGGCCAGACCTGGGAGGTCTCTGCTGTTGTGTGTTGGAGGCCTCATCTTAGCAAGTGTATGGTGCCTGGTTGGTGATCCAGTGTCTGAGAGATTTCAGGGGTCCAGGTTAAGTGAGACTGTTGGTCCTCCTACAGGGTCTTCCTCCTCCTCAGCTTCTCTCAGCTTATCCCTAATTCAAACAGAGGGGTGAGCAGCTTTGAGTGAACACATCTGCATCTGACTCTTTCGGCTACTTGTTGGGTCTTTTGGAGGGCAGTCATGGTAGGTCCCTTTTTGTGAATGCCCCATAGCCTAAGTAATGGTGTCAGGTCTTGGAGCCTCCCCTTGAGCTGGATCCCACTTTGGGCCTGTCTCTGCACCTTCTTTTCCTCAGGTTCTTCTCTATTTCCATGCCTGCATTTCTTTCAAACAGGAAGAATTATGAGTCAGAGCTGTGAGTGTGGGATAACAACCTCATCCCTCATTTGAGCCCTGTCTTTCTGCTGGAGGTGGGTTCAATAAGTTCCCTCTCCCCACTGTAGGGCCTTTAATGTAGGGTCCCTATCTTTAAATCCTGAGAGTCACTCACTTGCCAGGTCTCTGGCACATTATAGAGCGTCGTCCCAACCTCCTTTCTCCTTCCATTCTTTTTCCTGGCCCTCAGAGTTTCAGTTCTTTTCCCCCACCCAATACTAAATCATGTTGCCCACTACACCCATTCCCATCCCTCTCCCCTTTCTCTCCTCTATACTTCCCTCCATCACCCTTGTGGTTGCTTTCTTTTCCCTACCATGTGGTATTGAGGCCTTCTCTCTTGGGCCTTTCAGTTTGTTGATCTTTTTGAGTTCTATGGATTGTATCTTGAGTATTCTGTACATTTTTTTTTAGCTAATATCCACTTATTAGTGAGAACATACCATGTATGTCCTTTTGAATCTGAGTTAACTCACTCAGGACGATATTTTCTAGTTTCATCCATTTGCTTGCAAAACTCAGGATGTCCTCATTCTTAATACATGAGTAGTGTTCCATTGTGTAAGTCAACCACATTTTCTGTATCCATTCTTCTGTTGTGGGACATCTGGGTTGTTATCAGCTTCTGGCTATCACAAATACGGCCTCTATGAACATAGTGAAACATGTCCCCCTATGGCATGGTGGGGAATCTTTTGGATATATTCATAAGAGTGGTATTGCTGGGTCTTTGTGTAGGTCTATTTCCAATTTTCTGAGGAACCTCCAAATTGATTTCCAGAGTAGTTATACCAGTTTGCAGTCCTACTAGCAATGGAAGAGTGTTCCTTTTTCCATATCCTCAATAATATGTGTTGTCTGAGGTTTTGATCTTAGTCATTCTGACTGGCGTAGGGTGGAATCTCAAGGTTGTTTTGATTTGCATTTCTCTGATCACTAAGGACTTTGGACATTGCTTTAAGTGCTTCTCAGCCATTCGATATTCCTCTGTTGTGAATTCTTGGTTTAGTTCTATACCCCATTTTTTGATTATGTTGTTTGGGTTTATGGTGGATGACTTCTTGAGTTCTTTATTTATTTTGGATATTAGCCCGTTGTTGGATGTGGGGTTAGTAAAGATTATTTTTCCACTCTGTAGGATGCCAATTTGTCATATTGACTATGCCTTTTGCCTTGTAGAAGCTTTCCAGTTTCATGAGGCCTCATTTATCAATTGTTGATTTTAGAGCATGAGTCATTGGAGTTCTGTTTAAGGAAATTTACCTCTGTGCCAATGAGTTCAAGGCTCTTTCCTACTTTTGCTTTTATTAGATTCAATAAATTTTGTTTTATGTTGAGGTCCTTGATCCACTTGGACTTGAGCATTGTGCATGGTGACAAATATGTGTCTAATTTCATTTTGCTACATATAGCCATCCAGTTAGGTCAGCACCAGTATAAAGAATCTTTAATTTTAATTAAGTTTTAATTTAATTTATTGGCTCTTGTTTCTTCTTTCTTCAACACCTAGTGTGAGAAAAGTTTCATGCTTTTTTTTTCATCTAAATTTTTCTATGGATGAAACCTACAGTTATTTTTTTTTAATTTTTTATTGATTCTTTGTGAGTTTCATTATCATGGGCCACAATTTCACTCATTTGCCAGTCCTTCCATATCTGCCCTCTACACTTTTAACATGTCCAAACAATATAAAATAAAGTAAAACAAAATACTTGGGAGGTAGGAGTTAGGAGGGATCTGGTAGCATGTACCAGAGACCTGGAAGTAGAGATACTCAGAACTCAAAGGACCTTAAATGAAATGCCCTACACAGGGCATCAAGTGGAGGGATGGGGTTGCCTTTCTATAGTCAAAAACTTTGACCCAGAATTGATCCTGTCTGGAAGAACTACAGTGATAAAAATGGAGAAGAACCTGAGGAAAAGGAGGTCCAGCAACAAGCCTAAATTGGGATCCAGCTCAGGGGAAGGTACCAAGGCCTGACACTATTACTGATGCTATTACGTGCTTACAAACAGGTGCCTATCATGTCTTCCCTCTGAAAGGCTCAACAAGCAGCAGAAAGAGTCAGATGCAAATATTTACACTCAACCAATGGACAGAAACTGGTGAGACTCATGGTTAAATTAGGGAAAAGTTGGATGAAGCAGAAAAACTGAGGAAGAGGGCAACCCTATAGGAAAAACAGTAGTCTCAACTAACCTGGATATCTCATACACTCAGCCACCAACCAGGCAGCATACACCAACTGATATGGGACACCAAAACAGAGGACTGCAAGTTATGAACTCAGTCAGAGAAGATGCACTTAACCTTCCAGAAACATGGGGCTCCAGGGAGTAGGGAATTCTGGTTTGATGGGGTAGGAGCATGGTGACATCTTGGAGATAGGGCAGGGAGTGGGCTATGGAATAGCCAGAGGATGGAGTGGGAGGGGGATAATGTCTGGACTCTAAAACGTGATTAAAGAAAAAATAAAATACTAATATAAAATTAAGATAAAAATATTTAGCTGTGGAAGCAGCTGTGTGTCATGGTGTATCACACAGTTTACTGCCTTTTGTTCAAACAGCTTACTTGCATATAGTCAATACCATGAATCATTGCTCTGGGCACAGGCCTGTCTTCTGGAATATCATCAATTCTGAACTCTCACTGAGACTCCTCCAGGTCTCTTGTTGTTTCTTTGAGTTATGGAAACACTACCTTTGGTTCCACAGGAATCGGTCAATCATGTACTCTAACAGTCCATATATAGGGTAGCTATTGCAGAGGGCCAGCTAAATACCGAGGATCTGGGCCTTGATAGTAGCTGAGTTGGTCAGCCTGCCAGTGCTCTTGAGACCTCCCAAATGGGCGAAGATATCATGGCAGTCTGGTCCAAGACATCATCATGGTCTCAGGTGATAGCACAGTCTAGAACCTGAATGGTATCAAAATAGCCCACAAACACCAACATGGTCTCACACAGCTTCCAAGATCACAGGCATCTGAATGCCTTTCAGTATCAACAAGGTCCACATAACAGGAGCCTAGGCGCAGACATCACCATGGCTTCACGCGGTTGTGCAGATTCCTCATAGCCACCTATTCATCAATATTGTCCTGACTCCAATTCCACAGCTCTCCACAGTAGGCTAACTGCTCAACTCTCCTTTGTCTCCCATTACTTCAGCATGCATTCCATCTTTCCCATCTCTTATCACATATTTACTCATCGTTGTAGCAGTCACAATGGGGTCAGGGTGGATACATGGGTGTCTTCTGAATATTCCTTAACGATCTTTATAACCAGAGTGGAAAAGCAGATGGCATCTGTACTCTTTTTTTTTTATTATATATATTTCTTTACTCAGATTTCAAATGTTATTCCCTTTCCCAGTTTCCTGTCAATAAGCCCCCTATCCCCCCCCATACGGGTGTTCTCCCCATCTACCCCCCCACAACATTCCCCTGCACTGGGGGTCCAACCTTGGCAGGACCAAGGGCTTCCCCTTCCACTGGTGCCCCAACAAGTCTATTCTCTGCTACATATTCAGTTGGAGCCCTGGGTCAGTCCATGTATAGTCTTCCAGTAGTGGTTTAGTCCCTGGAAGCTTTGGTTGGTTGGCATTATTGTTCTTATGAGGTTGCAAGCTCCTTCAGCTCTTTCAATCCTTTCTCTAAGTCTCCCAAAGGGGGTCCTCTTTTCAGTTCAATGATTTGCTGCTAACATTCGCCTCTGTATTTGACATGGACTGGATTTGTCTCTTAGGAGAGATCTATATCCAGTCCTTTTCAGTATGCACTCTAGCTTCATCAATCTTAATCTACTTTTGGTGGCTGTATATATATGGGCCACATGACCCACATGTGGGGCAGGCTCTGATTGGACATTCCTTCAGTCACTGCTCTAAACTTTGCTTCCATATCTCCTCCTATGGATATTTTTCCCGTTTTAAGAAGGGGTGGGAGCATCTGTATTTTGGTCATCCTTCTACATGACCTTCCTGTGGTCTGTGGATTGCGTCTTGGGTAATTCAAGCTTTTGGATTAATATTCCCTTAACAATACTAAGTGTGTTTTTCTGTGATTGGGTTACCTAACTCAGGATGATATTTTCTAGTTCATTCCATTTGCCTATGAAGTTCATGAAGTCATTGTTTTTGGTAGCTGAGTAGTACTCCATTGCGTAGATGTACCACACTTTTTTAATCCTTTCCTCTGTTGAAGGGCATTTGGGTTCTTAACTCATTAACAATTTTCCTTCTAATAACAGTTCTGCACTAAATATATCTCATTGTTGTAAATGTTGATGTTTATGTTTTTGCTTCTGTTTGAGTAATGTCTGTATTCTTCTATTGCAATGATTCTTGAATATTTTACCTTTATCATTGTAACTAATTCTCAGCTCTGTTTCTTGAGAACTTGTCTTTAAATTGCTAGGGTAAACACTTTTTGGTAGTACATGTAAAATGTTTAGGGTTACTTTTGAGTCTATATGGCATCATTTGAAGCTGTTGAGAATAAGATTTCTAGATTTTCTGTTCTTAACATATAAAGAAGTTTGCACTCTACACAAATACGAGAAATAAATTCCTATGATAACCTATTTTCTTAATCAGATACCTATGGTTGTGCATATTAGCAACCATGATAGAGTGAGTTGGACATCACAGAGACAAATGTTCATGCTGAACTCAGGTAACAACACTAAGAATAAGTGAAATGTCAATCTAAAACTTAAAAAGGATCAGGTAACTACCCTGATCTTAGTTTCAGTAGATAAGAACCAAAATGTGACTGGTAGGAGAGAAAATTTTAACTAGGAACACATTAAGTGTCAATCCTTTGTGTTAAATACAGAGAAAACTTTAAAAACTGATGTGAAGGCTTCTTCAAAGAAAAATTGATTTCAGAAAAAAATATTTATAGGAATAATATTCCCACAGTCTATATGTGATAGAAATGTCAACTTGTAGAGTCAATACATTTGGTTAATTACCAAAAAGGTAAGAGTAATTCTAAACAAAGTACATCCTAGTCAAATTCCTGAAATCAAAGGAAGTTGTTTAAAGTAGAGACAAAAGACAATACCACGGGCGTTCAATGAACAAAATAACTGGGAGGATCTCATCAGAAATCTCAAATCTGAGGAGACAGAAGAGTAGCATGATTAAAATGTTAAAGCAAAATAATCAACCATCCCCACCACTAGAAACCCAAATAATGAGCTCAGAACTTGGTCTGACTTAGTGAAGTTTAGCCACCTAACTGCAAATTACAGATCCACAACAATTAAGATAATTTGTCATCAAATACAACAGTTCAGTGTGGAATATCTTTTTAACTCTTAAAATTTACCACAATACATAAAAATTTGTCAAAATTTAATGCTCATTTGTCCTAAAAAATATTAGTAGAGCAAAGAGACCTACAAAGAAGAGGCTTAAAATTTTAGTATTGTGACCATTGTATAGCAAGGCTCTAACTCAGGAGAATGTCTTTTTACATACACACAGTTAGGTGCTTATGGTTTTATTCAGGGATCGTTAAACATTTTTAAGATCACCAATATAAAATTAATATTTGTTTTTATGATTATATGAGAAATGTCAGCCTAGGCAATTTAATATTCATGGATATAATATGGTTTTGCAATCCAATTTGCATTTTACAAACAGCAGAATTGTGACCATAAGATGGCTCAGACAAAGGCGCTTGCTTCCAAACCTCACAATCCAAGCTCAATCCCGAGAACAAAAGAGAGAACATGTGCCTTCAATTTGTTCTCTGAAATGGAAAGAGCAGAGTAAGTAAAGCAGGTTAAAGCAAATCTGGGTAACTGAGAGTTAACTTACAGACAGTGTCCAACCTTAATAGCTACAGCTTTCATTAGTAAAAACAACATTTGAGATGTGTTTCATATGATAGTGAATAGAAATGGAATTTCACTAAATTATATAGTAACTACATACTAATAGTTAAAAACACCATGTGAAGTAACTAGCCAAAATCTCTTCTATATGTAGAAAAATGAAAAGGAAAAAAACATGCACCCAAGGTGGTCACAAGGCTCTGAAATACTAACCTATGCTCTTAAAGCACAACTCAGCCTGAGGAGTGGCTGCCACTTACTTTCTTTTTATAGGTGCCTTTATCAGGCTAGTATTGTCATTGATTGATTTTTTTCTTTGCTCTTGAAGGTTTTTATGTATTTTCTTCTATTCAGCACAATAATATGTCTCAAAAAAAGGTTAGCTTTACAATCAAATTTTCAATATTGCAGTTGTGAAATATATAATAAAAATATCACTGTGGGAAAATAATGAAAAGAGAATGAAGGATCACAGGCTTCCAGATTATTTGGAGCTATGCATAGTTCTCTATCTGTCTCTCTGTCTCTGTCTCTGTCTCTCTCTCTCTCTCTCTCTCTGTGTGTGTGTGTGTGTGTGTGT
The DNA here is from genome assembly GCF_011064425.1 of Rattus rattus. Lineage (NCBI taxonomy): Eukaryota > Metazoa > Chordata > Mammalia > Rodentia > Muridae > Rattus > Rattus rattus. The sequence goes on from NC_046158.1 coordinate 33,971,579, forward strand.
GTGTGTACTACACTTACATTAAGAAGGAATAACATATGTGAAATCAAATTAGAGTTTCAGTTATGACTGACCATATAATTTTAAAATACTTTGTAGGTACTCAATGGATTTTAATGGAATGTTAGTTTATGAATGCAACAAAAATATTTTAACTTCTGAAAAATCTATGCTTTAATAATGTACATTTAAATCTGGGTATGGTGATACGCACATTTAATTCCAGCATTCAGTAGGTAAAGGTCAGCTTGCTGTACACAGTTTCAGGATTGTCAGAGATATATAGTGAGACACTATCTCAAAATAAATAGATTAGTAAATATATATATATATATATGTAAATATATATATATATTACCTTTAAGAACATGCATGTTGGGATAAACATTAACTTTGCAATAATATTCATGTATACATTCTTCATAGTGATAGTTAAGAACTCTTAAAGTTATGCTTAGATACTGGAGTAATGTTAGATATTGTTATTTCTTAGCTTTACAAACTTGAAAAGTCCTCATGGAAAACATCCAGCTCAGTTTCCTGCTTCTGCTACTTATTTCTAGGGACTTCCCAACCAGTGTTTATCTTTTCTTTTGCTTAGGGCTGCCAAATAACTATACTGTAGTAGGCGGTGTCCTCTTATTACTGAAATAAAGTTCTCATTTTATAACTCTATTATACACTGTTTCTGGATTTTTTTTTTACTGGATGTATATGTAAAATCTAAAACCAAATCATGATCTCTTTCATTCCATCTTTGCACTTGCTCTTTTTCCACAGTACAAACGTGAATATCACTTTTATTTCCTCAGAAGGAGGGAAAACACAAGAGCCATACCCAAACTATGAAAATGCAAAGTTTGGACTGAGGCCAGGAAGTTTCTGTGTAACTATCCCTAGGCCTGAGCCTTGAAGTATCTAGCCTTCATACAGTCTAATCCCCTGCAAACCCGGACCTTGAGGGGTTCAGCTTCCAGCTCCCATCTGCTCAACTATGTTAAGTATGTTTCACCCTCTGAGATTTACTGCTGAATCACCTCATCATTATTTCTAGCTTTCTGAACTCTGGGTAGCTAGCTCAAACACACCTCCAAGGTACCTGATTCCTACTGGCTTCTCTTAGCTTCTGACTGAATTGCTCTACTTGGCAAGACTGTCTCTGAACTCCATGAACTGAACTGTTGAATTAAACTTCTCTGTTCTGAACTCCGCTCAATTATACTCAGCTGAACTGCTCTGAAATGAACTAAATACCACAGAATTAAATTCAACTCTCTCTCCCTCAGTGCTCTTGGAGGAGTTTCTTTTTCCTATCTGTTCTCATGGGAGTTGGGCATACACTATATCTGATCCATTTTGTCAAATCTTTCTCTGATTCATCACTTTTGTCTTCCCTCAATTAAACCTCACTGTCTGGGATTTATGGTGTATGCTAAGAATGTGTCTCCATTCCAGCCGAAGGGTTTAATGGAATAGGTTCTAGCCAGAACAGCCATTTGGCTAGATTAAAATCCATCTACACACAGACCAACGTTCATTTCTTTAACTGTTCAGCTCCTCTTCCATTTTCTATCCTGAAGAAGCTCTGTTCCTGTAATGTACCCTTAAGTGCTCCCATTTCTTTAGTGTGGATTTTAAATTTTAAGTTCCCCAAATAAGAATAGGACACTAAATCTTTTTTCTTTACGAAGAACAGTATGAAATTTTATTTTTATAAACATGATTTTATCACACTTTACGTAGAATTCATTTTCACAAGAAGCAGATAGATTTATTAACTACTATCTTTTTTCATGATAATTTCTTCGAGTGCTGTACTTACATTATTTACTTAATTTCCAAATAAAAATATTACATGAATGTAAAACTGATAAAAAAGGAACCTGTGGGTTTATTCTGAAGCCAGTAGAGGGCATACAAGAAACATCTACTACACAGGGATCAGAGAACTATTCACTGAATACATACATGACATTGGCAACCCTTTGGAGACAGAGGCAAAGTATTACTGCAGAAAGGGATAGATAACACTATCTGAACTTATATCAATACACATAGATTTTCCAAAACGTTGAACTACTATTTCAAACTAAGATTTCTGGTAAACAAGGACTATGGTAAACATAATAACACACACACACACACACACACACACACACACACACACACACACAGTTGCTTATATAATAGTATACAGCAAGTTAATACTTCTTTTATCTATTAACTTTAATTTCATTTGAAGTACACAATTTTGGAATTATTTGCCATTGTCTGCCAAGTATAACATACAATGGGATATTTTGTGTAGAATGTTGTCCTAAGACTGAAACATATTCAGTGAATGAAGAGCAGCACATCCATGCTCGGTTCAAACCATGAGTGGAATGGGAGAGAGTGTGCAATGCTGGGTCCCTGCATTGTTATTTGTCACTCTTTATTCTCCAGTTTTTGTTATTTGCTTTTTTTTGTCATGTTATTCAGGAAACCAGAAATTTACAGAACATGTCTGAGGATATTTCATGTAGGTAGAATTTGGTATAGACTTTGATAAACTTGAAACTGTGGTCAATAATATTAATTCATCCTAATAAAAGAAAAAGAAATATGATTCAACATACTGGATGCATGGCTAGGCATAAATCATGCATGGTTTTATTTGTTTTGTTTGAGAAGACCCTCAAGATGTCTCACAGCCGTAACAGCTTGTGAAGGATTCATAAGGCAATGAAATCGAGGGATTTATTAGCACACGTTAAAAATCAGTAAAGTGATTTTTTCCAGCTTGTAATTTCGAGTAAATGGAAGTCAGTCATGAGTTTTGGCAGAGGATCTTGATTTTTGGATGCTTTTGTCTGTATCAGCACTTCTTTCAGAAACTATTTTAACACTGTTGAGTTCCCCCACAGATTAAGAGTGTTAAATAGCAAGGAGTGCCCCAGTCCTTACTGACTCCTGTTGTTCATGCTCTTCATGGTCAGTTCAGAGAGTGTCTATCACTTATGGCATGGTTTATTTTCATCTACTGGTCTTTCTCACTGGTGTTTCACATTCATAATATCCATTTGATGTCCAAATATCTTTAAGTCTACTGCTTTAATATTTTATGGTTTAATAACTTAACCATATGTTTCAGTGTGCATAAACTCTATCATCATTTAAGTACTGTTTGGATAAAGTACATGATTACGAATATAGGATTTCTTAAACATAATCATGATTATACTTGCATAATCTGAATAGTAATTTATATTGTTAAGTGTCTTGTCTGACATTCCTAATTTTTTTATGTTTTTTGCATTATTTTTGCATATGTATAGATATTTAGGTAGCTATAAGATTCAATTAAATCAAAGTTTAGTTCTAATTTTTCTGCATGGTGTGGTATAAATTTAGTATGGGAAATATAACAATAAAAGTAGTTTAACATAATGTACTCATTACATTTTGACACAATTAAAATTGAATCTTTAAAATTATGATTATTTTGTGTCTGTTATGATTTGTATGTGTGATTGTGTGTACTTTGTGCTAGCTCTAAGTGTCTAGCAGCAGTGCGGGAGGATTAGTTATTTCATGACTAGGAAAATAAATATTGCAATGTGTGGAAGACAGTTAGAATACTGTCTACACAGTGGATACTCAAAAAATGCTAGCTAACTATTACGGATGTTAACAAGTTAATCATATCAATGGGATAAAAATTATTTTTAAATGATTGATAAATATATTCATTTACAAACTTTCATCAGGACACAATTATATGTTTGAAATGATATAGTTTTTAATTTTTTCCAGTTTAGATATTATTATTATTATTATTATTACTATTACTATTACTATTATATGTGTATGTGTGCTTGTCTGTATGTGAATTGCAGATGTAGGTGTGCATGAAGCCCTGATGATGAAGTTAGAGTTTAGTTGAGCCACTTGCCATGAGTACTTTGAACAGGACCCAGAAGAGCACCACTCTTAGCCGTGAAGTCATTTGTCCAGCCTCATGGTTCAAGTGTTCCGTGGTCAGGATATAAACTATCTTTGTTATTTAAGTATGAGACAGAATGATGAGAAGTTGCCACATTCTGACCAAGCTAGGTCACAAGACCTTATCTCAAGGAAAATAAAAATCACTATTTTATAGAAGATGTGTGGTTTTGTTTATTTTAGTGTTTATTAAATCACACTGAGCAAGTGAGTGAGTGAGTGAATGAGTGAGTGAGTGAGTGAATGTTGAAAGAGAAGATGGTTATTTCTTCTTGTTTTAGGAATATGCTAAAAGTGGAGATAGCAAAACACATGTGAGAAAGAGAATTAAAGTAGTGAAAAGTAATAAAAATGAGCATTTGAATGAAAGTGAGCCTATTTCATTGAAAAGCAAGTTTCATGTATATTTTTATGACTATGTATAGATTTAGTTAAGTTACCCTTTTTAACATTGTGTCAGAGTAATGGAACAGCTCTTGATTGCAGATTCGATCCTTTCTCTTGCCCTGTAGTAGTGTTTTTAATGACTGGTCTACATATCAGAAATGATGTTATCTCATAGAGATGTACACCATGTTTAATGAAACACACATGTATTATCATGGCATCATATACTTTTAAGCTGATTTTGCATGTCTCTTTAAGCCTTTTCTTGATGCTAGACACATTTGCTCTCAATTTACCACATGCTTCTCAGATTCTTCTCATGTTCTATCTTGAGTCTACACTTGATAAAACTCATGGACTAAATAATGATCCTTGATCTTTGATAGTACTTCTAAAATCAGATACATCCTTATTTATCATATTGAGAAGCATATTTTTTCTTATTTTGCAGTTCACATTAATTCTCTGTATTTTATTATGCTCTATGCTTAGCTGTCTGCAATTACTTCAGAAACCTAGACTATCCAAGATTATTCCAAAATCAGGGAAACACAACCATATTATGCTTTTCACAAACTCTTTGTATCATGTCATCATTTTTTTTCTATTTTTGTATTCTGCTTTGCTTGTCAAATAAAGCGTAAGTAATAATATTTCAGGAGTAACATTGTAGCATTTTATGAGAAGAGTGCTAATCTGCGAGAATAGAATGGCTTTCATTTGCAGCTTCTGTCTTTCACAATGCAATTATCTATCATCAATCACTTGACTAATAGGATGGTATCTCTCAGTCATTAACTTTCTTCAAAGGATATGATTTCATAGGGAATTCACGGCAATTAGAAGCAAGGCAATTGAGATATTAGAAAGAACAGACAATGTTATTCCCTTTAAAATATTTACATATTTATACTATAAAGCATTTTGTCTTCCTTATGGCTGTGCAGGATAAGTTTGCAGTGCATGAGAATACCACAAAAAGTCATTGGAGGCCCTGAGAATGAAGTCATCATTCAGGTGCAGTTCAATGAACTGGGGTCCTCTGCAAAATCAGTGAGTCCTCTAAACTGCTGAGCCATCTCCTTAGCTCTAAATTTATTTTATATTTTACTGTGTAAGATTAGAAAAAAAACATCAGGATAACGATATAGATATCTTATAACAATTCCAGGTTATTCTGATAAGGCTTTCCTTTAGTAATTATTTTGCTGACATTGTAGAAAAATAGAGGTACAATAGCAAGGGTGTTTCTTTATGGAAGAAAGAAATCAAACTAAAAACTAAAATAGGATAGATATGCCTATATGTGTTTTGTATATAGTATTTTGCCAACTAACTTGATTTTCTATTCTTGACATCCTTGCCAACTATTTTGATCTTTATACACCTTTATACATTTCTTGTATTTATCCCGCATGACACTGTAATGGGACATTTTTGTCCAAAGATGTCCTTAGATCTTCATCTTTCATAGGTGCTCCTAGATTACCTTCATAGCCAAAACCTCAAAACTGATGACTTACAAAATTTCCTATTCAGAATTTACATAGCCACGCTTCTTACTCATGATAGTAGTAATGTCAACAACATATAGGCCATATTCAGGAAAGTAATTCACTCATATCCATTTTCAATTTAGAAATAGTATTTTTAGAAATCAAGATGCAAAGTAGTTTAGCTTTTCCTAACAGTACAAAATTTAGAGGTTATGCTTCAAGTTGACTAGCAGTTTGATTTCTACATGTACAATGACACGAGAGTTTTCTTCAGCTCTAGGGCCTTACTGTCAAGTTATGGAAGATAATCAACACTCTTATAACGTTTGTGGGTATCCATGTGACCCAAGTAACCAACAATTCAACTAATGAAATACTTAGACAAATGGGTGACGTTAGACCGAGAAAGCCTGAGTGAGATAACCCTGACCTCATTAAGAAAAACGTGCATGTTTTTTTCTTAAGTCTTTTGTTAAGCTTTAGATATCCATGTATTAGTCATAACAACCAAAGAAGTTAAGTGACAAGTACAGGACTAAGCAGGATGGGGTGAAGCTTTCCAGGGAAGGGGAATAGAATACAGTGTTATAGAGAAATGAAGGGGAGAGTAAAATATAATAGTAAAATGGGAAGAGGATTAGGAAGACAAGGTAGAAAGAGGGGAATATGAAGAAAGACAACCAATATGAAAGGCCTTTTGAAAAGTCATATAGAACCTACTTTTCTAGAAGCTTCCAGAGATATAATCGTATAAGAAAGAAATTTAAATGGAGTCACTACATAATGGGAGAGGCAATGTTCCAACTAAACATCTTATGACACCAAGCCAGAAATGCGTTACATAATTTGGACTGTTTTTTAAAATTTTATAATGACAAATGTCTAGTATATTACCAAGCAAACAATAGGTGTTGGGAAAGAAAAATAAGGGAGTGACTTCCTGAATATTGGAATCAGTTTGCCTTCCCTTGGTTGTGAATACAAAAGGACATTAACTTTCTGAAAAGATATAAGTAAGTTCTCCTAGGACATACTTAATTGTGACCTGCCCTTGTGAATTATTCAGGTTGTTTTCTTTCTTTCTTCTTCTTTCTGCTTTTAGTACTTTTCTAATTTTTTTAAAACAACCAAAACATAACAAAATATAATAAGTAAAATAAAAGCCTTCACATCACATTTGGATAAGGCAAACCAACAGAAGGAAAAGAGCCAAAAGAGAAACCACAAGAGTCAGAGACTCATTCATTCACACATCTAGGAGTCCCAAGACAGTACTAAATTAAAAGCCATACTATTTATGCAGCATGGTAAAGAACCAGGTAGGCTCTGTGAATGATGCTGCAGTCTCTGTGAGACCATGTGAGTTTTCTCAGTTGATTTAGAGAGCCTTATTCTCCTACTGCTCCCTATCTCCTTAGGCTCCCACACTCCCTCTGCTTTCTCTTCTGTACAGTTCCCTGAACTCAGTGGGAAGGGGTTTGATGGAGATGTCTGATTTAAAGCTGCATGTTTCAAGGTGACTCTCTCTCTCTCTCTCTCTCTCTCTCTCTCTCTCTCCCCCCCCTCTCTCTCTCCTCTCTTCTGTGTTTCCCAGTATTATTTGGTTTTACCATAGATCTCTGAGTTATCATGTTTCTGGATCTTGGTGGCACAAGCAGTGTCTGGTATGGGTTCCATCCCATAGAGTAGGCCTTAAATTAAATGAGACATTGGTTTGTTTTCCCCAGAAACTTTGTACCACCATGACATTTAGGTCATAGTCACATTTTCTCTGCCACTATAACATGTGTTCTATAATCTACGTATACACTCTTTGACTTGTGCCAAGAGTGAGGTTGAGAAAATTGATGTTTCTGTGGGCTTCTTATTATCCAATCACTGTACATATTTCAACCCAAACGCCATGATGCAAGTCTGAGAAGATTTGCATTTGGAGTCACTGCACGCTGTTTAGAAAAGTGAGTGACTTGGCACTTAGATCTTCTGCCTCTCCTCTCCTTTAAACTATATCCCGTTTCCTGTCTAGCTATTCCCCTCCTTCAATACCTTTTCATCCCTTGTCCCCCACTTCCAGTACTGTTTCTCCTCTTCCCTGCTTTGCTCCACTTCTCTCTTTTCCTCCTACCTTCCCCCTCCTTTCTTTCTCCCACTTCCTTCTTTATTCCCTCTATCCAGCTCTGACTGAACTTCAGTTCCAACCCAGCTTACATGATGATATAGCTATCTCATTACAAAAATCTTAATCTTAAATCAGGCATAGAACATTCCTTGGGAAAAGCTCAGTACTTTTGCTCTGTATTCTCTCCAATATAGAAAGGCAAACAGAAGAATAATGTGTCACCTAGAATACTAAATACGCCATACTTTCTGACTGTGCCTTTTCTATTTAAAACAGGAAATATTGCTGTGGCTTTTGAAAGTTTGCAGAATGGATTTTAATAATCCTCTGTTTTCTCCTGATATGGAGTTTCTGTCATTGTCTGGTACCATTATTCAGTTTGGTTCTATTTATATTACATGGATTTTCTCATTGCAGTATTTGGTTTTGTTCAATATGCTGCAAGCTATTGTCTGACAACTTTGTACAATTTGAGTTAATGCCTGATGGATTTGTTCAGTGTGGTTCAATCTGTGGTCATGTCTCAGGCACTTTGGGTTTTAGGATGATATTCATGCTATACCCTACTCAGTTATTAAACTACAGAATCTCTATTCACTTCAATTTTTTCATTTATTTCCTTGTCCAGAGAAAGGCTGTTCTTTTCCAAGTTCTTTCTGCCCCTTATGATGTATTTCATGAAAACTGTCAACCAGATAGTTTTACTATAAATTAACAGTATAGATATATTAAAATTTTACTATCAGACAGTATTTTTCCAAGTATAAAGACAAATGTACAGTTACCAAATTACCACCTTGATGATACCCATTATTACCGGCAGCAACCCTCAAAGTAACCAAAAATGTCCTCAGGCCCAGCCATTGTACCCTAGAAGCTCCAAATACTTGCAATGAAAATATTTCCTTGAATGTGAATTTTAGTGATTTAATGAAATTTATATAATATCTTTACAAATGTGTTCACTGAAAAGAGGATGAGAACCTTAGCTAGTACTTGAAACCTGCCTAGATACCTGGGGCTGGTGAAGTGATAGACCATTAGGAGAATCTACTACTAACATTTTACTAGACCAGCATAATTACTAATTACATTCTAAACCCAATTTTTATACTCACAAGTAAATATAACTCTCACACCTCATCAAGGATACGTCTTACAGCAGAGAAAATAACATTACAAAGCTTTAGTCAGTATGCAGAGATGAACTGATTCTGGGGTTCCTATCTTCATGAAATTCATCTACAATACAACTTCTACTTCTAAGACTCAGCTAACTTCACAGAAAAGAAAAAAAAATTCTAAGAGCTCAGGGTCCAGAAAGTCTGCTGTGAAATTGTTTGTTTTGGGATGCTAAAGTGAGATATATCCAGGATGCCTAAATAATATGCTTCCTAAATAAGTCCAGGGATATTGCAGCATCAATAAATATAATAATAAGGAAGGAGAGAATATATCAGGGCACCAACCCTATACATAAAGCTACCAGCGACTAAGACTACCAAGAGTTAAATAATTAGTCTTTACCAGAGATGAGTCCCTTAGTTGGTTACTCAATACCAATCATTAGCTCTGAAATCACATACATACAAGCTTCACTAAACAGACTCAGTTGGATATACGTGTATATTATAAAAATAATCAGAGCAAAAGAGGCCGTTAATTTGAAAGGGAGTGAGTAAAAGACATATAAGGAGCTAGGAAGTGGGAAGAAAAGAAAGAAAAATGGAATAATTATATTTTACTTAAAAGTTAAGAAGCAACAATAGTAAGTGAATGAACTAGCAAAACGTCATTAGAAACACATTCTGAGGAATGTGATGCTAGGTGAATTGGTCAACGTGAAATATGGTAAACTAATCTTACCCTAGTCTTTATAATACAGTCACTCAATATTGACAAAATTAAGAGATATATAAGATTCTGCCTGAATAAAAATAAATATTGTTTATTATAAGCATCTATATAAGCTAAAATAGATATTAAAATAATTAAAATATCCTACAATAGAAAACCTATAAGGCAGGACATAGTCATGTATTGTTAAAATCTGCCACTTTGTACTGCACATGAGTCTATTGCTGTAGTGTACAACTACTAGCCTAGAATGCTTGTGACAACCAGCGTGAGTGACACATTGTCTTATGATAATACAGTGTCTATCGCACCACTAAGCAAATTATTATTCAGCTCCATTATCATCTTATAGTTCCAAAATACACATTATATGTGACTAAAATATTCTGTGATAGTGATTCCTATCTAATATTATAAACATAAAGTTTTATAAAATGAAAATCAACTTATAGCAACAGATTTCAGATCAATAGTTGTCAGTGATATGGGAGGAAGTATATGGTACCTCTTGTTCAACATGATAGTTTTGTGGTTATATACATATGTTTAAAGTTACCATTTTATGAATTTTAAATGTGTATATTTCATTTTATATATGTTATATTTCAATGAAGCTATAAAGAGAATGAGAAAATAATATTATCTGAAGTAGAAACTGTGTTTGGTTATCTGCTAAGAAATAGAAGATTTGCAGCTCTCTGCTCCCAGGCCCCCTGGAGGGGAGTTCTCGCCGCCTGGTCGGGCGGGCACTCCTGAGGCAGCAGAGCGGAGGAGATCACCAACGCTGCCCACCCCTGCCCACATCCCTGGCCCAGGAGGAAACTGTTAACAGCCTCTGGGTACCCGTAGAGGAGGGCCCAGGAGCAGCAGATCCACTGCGTCTGAGACACCGCACCTGAAGGGACCGACCGGATAAACAGTTCTCTGCACCCAAATCCCGTGGGAGGGAGAGCTAAACCTTCAGAGAGGCGGACACGCCTGGGAAACCAGAAGAGACTGCACGCTGCACACAGTACTGATCCCAGAGGAAAACACCAAAAGATATCTGAACTCTGGTGCACGGAACCTCCCAGAAGGGGCGGCGCAGATCTTCCTGGTAGCTGCCGCCGTGGAGAGCCCATGGGCAGCACCCCGCGAGCGAACTTGAGCCTCGGGTCCACAGGTAAGACCAACATTTCTGCTACAAACGACTTGCCTGGTGAACTCAGGTCTCACAGAGGCGGAGTTCCTCTGGGACCGGACACTTCCGGTGTTCGGCCAGACTCCAGGGGCGGCGGATCCCTGCCCTCAGCAGCTCTCTGCTCCCAGGCCCCCTGGAGGGGAGTTCTCGCCGCCTGGTCGGGCGGGCACTCCTGAGGCAGCAGGGCGGAGGAGACCACCAACGCTGCCCACCCCTGCCCACATCCCTGGCCCAGGAGGAAACTGTTAACGGCCTCTGGGTACCCGTAGAGGAGGGCCCAGGAGCAGCAGGTCCACCGCGTCTGAGACACCGCACCTGAAGGGACCGACCAAATAAACAGTTCTCTGCACCCAAATCCCGTGGGAGGGAGAGCTAAACCTTCAGAGAGGCAGACACGCCTGGGAAACCAGAAGAGACTGCACGCTGCACACAGTACTGATCCCAGAGGAAAACACCAAAAGATATCTGGAACCCTGGTGCACGGAACCTCCCGGAAGGGGCGGCGCAGATCTTCCTGGTTGCTGCCGCCTCGGAGAGCCCGTGGGCAGCATCCCGCGAGCGAACTTGAGCCTCGGGTCCACAGGTAAGACCAACTTTTCTGCTGCAAGTGACCTGCCTGGTGAACTCAAGACACAGGTCCACAGGAACAGCTGAAGACCTGTAGAGAGGAAAAACTACACGCCCGAAAGCAGAACACTCTGTCCCCATAACTGGCAGAAAGAAAACAGGAAAACAGGTCTACAGCACTCCTGACACACAGGCTTATAGGACAGTTTAGCCACTGTCAGAAATAGCAGAACAAAGTAACACTAGAGATAATCTGATGGTGAGAGGCAAGCGCAGGAACCCAAGCAACAGAAACCAAGACTACCTGGCACCATCGGAGCCCAATTCTCCCATCAAAACAAACATGGAATATCCAAACACACCAGAAAAGCAAGATCTAGATTCAAAATCATATTTGACCATGATGCTGGAGGACTTCAAGAAAGACGTGATGAACTCCCTTAGAGAACAAGTAGAAGCCTACAGAGAGGAATCGCAAAAATGCCTGAAAGAATTCCAGGAAAACATAAATAAACAAGTAGAAGCCCATAGAGAGGAGACACAAAAATCCCTGAAAGAATTCCAGGAAAACACAATCAAACAGTTGAAGGAATTAAAAATGGAAATAGAAGCAATCAAGAAAGAACACATGGAAACAACCCTGGATATAGAAAACCAAAAGAAGATACAAGGAGCGGTAGATACAAGCTTCACCAACAGAATACAAGAGATGGAAGAGAGAATCTCAGGAGCAGAAGATTCCATAGAAATCATTGACTCAACTGTCAAAGATAATGTAAAGCGGAAAAAGCTACTGGTCCAAAACATACAGGAAATCCAGGACTCAATGAGAAGATCAAACCTAAGGATAATAGGTATAGAAGAGAGTAAAGACTCCCAGCTCAAAGGACCAGTAAATATCTTCAACAAAATCATAGAAGAAAACTTCCCTAACCTAAAAAAAGAGATACCCATAGGCATACAAGAAGCCTACAGAACTCCAAATAGATTGGACCAGAAAAGAAACACCTCCCGTCACATAATAGTCAAAACACCAAACGCACAGAATAAAGAAAGAATATTAAAAGCAGTAAGGGAAAAGGCCAAGTAACATATAAAGGCAGACCTATCAGAATCACAGCAGACTTTTCGCCAGAAACTATGAAGGCCAGAAGATCCTGGACTGATGTCATACAGACCCTAAGAGAACACAAATGCCAGCCCAGGTTACTGTATCCTGCAAAACTCTCAATCAACATAGATGGAGAAACCAAGATATTCCATGACAAAACCAAATTTACACAATATCTTTCTACAAATCCAGCACTACAAAGGATAATAAATGGTAAAGCCCAACATAAGGAGGCAAGCTATACCCTAGAAGAAGCAAGAAACTAATCGTCTTGGCAACAAAACAAAGAGAAGAAAAGCACACAAACATAACCTCACATCCAAATATGAATACAACCGGAAGCAATAATCACTATTCCTTAATATCTCTCAACATCAATGGCCTCAACTCCCCAATAAAAAGACATAGATTAACAAACTGGATACGCAACGAGGACCCTGCATTCTGCTGCCTACAGGAAACACACCTCAGAGACAAAGACAGACACTACCTCAGAGTGAAAGGCTGGAAAACAACTTTCCAAGCAAATGGTCAGAAGAAGCAAGCTGGAGTAGCCATTCTAATATCACATAAAATCAATTTTCAACTAAAAGTCATCAAAAAAGATAAGGAAGGACACTTCATATTCATCAAAGGAAAAAACCACCAAGATGAACTCTCAATCCTAAATATCTATGCCCCAAATACAAGGGCACCTACATATGTAAAAGAAACCTTACTAAAGCTCAAAACACACATTGCACCTCACACAATAATAGTGGGAGATTTCAACACCCCACTCTCATCAATGGACAGATCATGGAAACAGAAATTAAACAGAGATGTAGACAGACTAAGAGAAGTCATGAGCCAAATGGACTTAACGGATATTTATAGAACATTCTATCCTAACGCAAAAGGATATACGTTCTTCTCAGCTCCTCATGGTACTTTCTCCAAAATTGACCATATAATTGGTCAAAAAACGGGCCTCAACAGGTACAGAAAGATAGAAATAATCCCATGCGTGCTATCAGACCACCACGGCCTAAAACTGGTCTTCAATAACAATAAGGGAAGAATGCCCACATACACGTGGAAATTGAACAATGCTCTACTCAATGATAACCTGGTCAAGGAAGAAATAAAGAAAGAAATTAAAAACTTTTTAGAATTTAATGAAAATGAAGGTACAACATACCCAAACTTATGGGACACAATGAAAGCTGTGCTAAGAGGAAAACTCATAGCACTGAGTGCCTGTAGAAAGAAACAGGAAAGAGCATATGTCAGCAGCTTGACAGCACACCTAAAAGCTCTAGAACAAAAAGAAGCAAATACACCCAGGAGGAGTAGAAGGCAGGAAATAATCAAACTCAGAGCCGAAATCAACCAAGTAGAAACAAAAAGGACCATAGAAAGAATCAACAGAACCAAAAGTTGGTTCTTTGAGAAAATCAACAAGATAGATAAACCCTTAGCCAGACTAATGAGAGGACACAGAGATTGTGTCCAAATTAACAAAATCAGAAATGAAAAGGGAGACATAACTACAGATTCAGAGGAAATTCAAAAAATCATCAGATCTTACTATAAAAGCCTATATTCAACAAAACTTGAAAACCTACAGGAAATGGACAATTTCCTAGACAGATACCAGGTACCGAAGTTAAATCAGGAACAGATAAACCAGTTAAACAACCCCATAACTCCTAAGGAAATAGAAGAAGTCATTAAAGGTCTCCCAACCAAAAAGAGCCCAGGTCCAGACGGGTTTAGTGCAGAATTCTATCAGACCTTCATAGAAGACCTTGTACCAATATTATCCAAACTATTCCACAAAATTGAAACAGATGGAGCACTACCGAACTCCTTCTATGAAGCCACAATTACTCTTATACCTAAACCACACAAAGACCCAACAAAAAAAGAGAACTTCAGACCAATTTCCCTTATGAATATCGATGCAAAAATACTCAATAAAATTCTGGCAAACCGAATCCAAGAGCACATCAAAACAATCATCCACCATGATCAAGTAGGCTTCATCCCAGGCATGCAGGGATGGTTTAATATCTGAAAACCATCAACGTGATCCATTATATAAAACAAACTGAAAGAGCAAAACCACATGATCATTTCATTAGATGCTGAGAAAGCATTTGACAAAATTCAACACCCCTTCATGATAAAAGTCCTGGAAAGAATAGGAATTCAAGGCCCATACCTAAACATAGTAAAAGCCATATACAGCAAACCAGTTGCTAACATTAAACTAAATGGAGAGAAACTTGAAGCAATCCCACTAAAATCAGGGACTAGACAAGGCTGCCCACTCTCTCCCTACTTATTCAATATAGTTCTTGAAGTTCTAGCCAGAGCAATCAGACAACAAAAAGGAGATCAAGGGGATACAGATCGGAAAAGAAGAAGTCAAAATATCACTATTTGCAGATGATATGATAGTATATTTAAGTGATCCCAAAAGTTCCACCAGAGAACTACTAAAGCTGATAAACAACTTCAGCAAAGTGGCTGGGTATAAAATTAACTCAAATAAATCAGTAGCCTTCCTCTACACAAAAGAGAAACAGGCGAGAAAGAAATTAGGAAAGCGACACCCTTCATAATAGACCCAAATAATATAAAGTACCTCGGTGTGACTTTAACCAAGCAAGGGAAAGATCTGTACAATAAGAACTTCAAGACTCTGAAGAAAGAAATTGAAGAAGATCTCAGAAGATGGAAAGATCTCCCATGCTCATGGATTGGCAGGATTAATATCGTAAAAATGGCCATTCTACCAAAAGCGATCTACAGATTCAATGCAATCCCCATCAAAATACCAATCCAATTCTTCAAAGAGTTAGACAGAACAATTTGCAAATTCATCTGGAATAACAAAAACCCAGGATAGCTAAAACTATCCTCAACAATAAAAAAGGACTTCAGGGGAATCACTATCCCAGAACTCAAGCAGTATTACAGAGCAATAGTGATAAAAACTGCATGGTATTGGTACAGAGACAGACAGATAGACCAATGGAACAGAATTGAAGACCCAGAAACGAACCCACACACCTATGGGCACTTGATTTTTGATAAAGGAGCCAAAACCATCCAATGGAAAAAAGATAGCATTTTCAGCAAATGGTGCTGGTTCAACTGGAGGTCAACATGTAGAAGAATGCAGATCGATCCATGCTTATCACCCTGTACAAAGCTTAAGTCCAAGTGGATAAAGGACCTCCACATCAAACCAGATACACTCAAACTAATAGAAGAAAAACTAGGGAAGCATTTGGAACACATGGGCACTGGAAAAAATTTCCTGAACAAAACACCAATGGCTTATGCTCTACGATCAAGAATCGACAAATTGGATCTCATAAAACTGCAAAGCTTCTGTAAGGCAAAGGACACTGTGGTTAGGACAAAACGGCAACCAACAGATTGGGAAAAGATCTTTACCAATCCTACAACAGATAGAGGGCTTCTATCCAAAATATACAAAGAACTCAGGAAGTTAGACCGCAGGGAGACAAATAACCCTATTAAAAAATGGGGTTCAGAGCTAAACAAAGAATTCACAGCTGAGGAATACCGAATGGCCGAGAAACACCTAAAGAAATGTTCAACATCGTTAGTCATAAGGGAAATGCAAATCAAAACAACCCTGAGATTTCACCTCACACCAGTGAGAATGGCTAAGATCAAAAACTCAGGTGACAGCAAATGCTGGCGAGGATGTGGAGAAAGGGGAACACTCCTCCATTGTTGGTGCGGTTGCAGACTGCTACAACCATTCTGGAAATCAGTCTGGAGGTTCCTCAGAAAATTGGACATTGAACTGCCTGAGGATCCAGCTATACCTCTCCTGGGCATATACCCAAAAGATGCCCCAACATATAAAAAAGACACGTGCTCCACTATGTTCATCGCAGCCTTATTTATAATAGCCAGAAGCTGGAAAGAACCCAGATGCCCTTCAATAGAGGAATGGATACAGAAAATGTGGTACATCTACACAATGGAATATTACTCAGCTATCAAAAACAATGACTTTATGAAATTCTAGGCAAATGGTTGGAACTGGAAAATATCATCCTGAGTGAGCTAACCCAATCACAGAAAGACATACATGGTATGTACTCATTGATAAGTGGCTATTAGCCCAAATGCTCGAATTACCCTAGATGCCTAGAACAAATGAAACTCAAGACGGATGATCAAAATGTGAATGCATATCGCTCCTGAGAGACACAGCCAGAATACAGCAAATACAGAGGCGTATGCCAGCAGGAAACCACTGAACTGAGAACAGGACCCCCCTTGAAGGAATCAGAGAAAGAACTGGAAGAGCTTGAAGGAGCTCGAGACCCCATATGTACAGCAATGCCAACCAAACAGAGCTTCCAGGGACTAAGCCACTACCCAAAGACTATACATGGACTTACCCTGGACTCTGACCTCATAGGTGGCAATGAATATCCTAGTAAGAGCACCAGTGGAAGGGGAAGCCCTGGGTCCTGCTAAGACTGAACCCCCAGTGAACTAGACTGTTGGGGAGAGGGAAGCAAGGGGGGGAGGGTTGGGAGGGGAACACCCATAAGGAAGGGGAGGGGGGAGGGGGATGTTTGCCCGGAAACCGGGAAAGGGAATAACACTCGAAATGTATATAAGAAATACTCAAGTTAATAATAATAAAAAAATATATATATATAAAAAAAGAAATAGAAGATTTTGTAGAATATCAGGAATTCATATTCATTGTAGTAAACAAAATGTAAGAAAGTGAAACTGTATTGCATACACAGTAAAAGAGAGTTCTCAGAATCTGTCTCTCTTCAAGTCTACCACTGTATGATGAGTGTGTATGGCCATGCTCTTTACTTTTTTATTTTTAATGTGGGATCTAAGGATTCAATTCATGTCCTCAGGCTTTTTCATCAAAAACTCTTACTAATGACTCTTACTGAGCCATCAATCCAGCCTTAGATTGCACTTGTATTTTTAATTACATATTTTATATATTTACATTTCAAATGTTGTCCCCCTTTGTCAGTTTCCTTTCTGCAACCCCCCTATAATATCCCCCTCCCCTGCCTCTAAAAGGGTGCTTCCCCACCCACCTACCCAATCCTGCCTCACCACCTTAGCATTCCCCAATGCAGGGACATTGAATCTCCACAGGACTTAGGGCCACACGTCCCATTGATGCTAGATAAGGCAGCCCTGGGCTATAGTCAGCTGGAGCCATGGATCCCTACACGTGTACTCTTTGGTTGGTGGTTTAGTCTCTGAGAGCTCTGGAAAGTCTGGTTAGTTGATATTGTTGTTATTCCTATGCAGATGCAATCACCTTCAGCTCCTTCAGTCCTTGCCCTTTCTCTTCCAAAGGGGTCCCTGTGCTCAGTCTGATGTTTGGCTATGAGCGTCTGCAACTGTATTTCTCAGTATCTAGCAGAGCCTCTCAGGGTACTGCTACACCAGCTCCTGTCAGCAAATGCTTGGCATCAATAATAGTGTCTGGATTTGGTGTCTGCAGATGGGATGGATCCCTAGGTGGGTCAGTCTCTGGATGTCAATCCCTTCAGGCTCTGTTCCATTTTTTAAAATTGGATATTTTTTTATTTGCTTTTCAAATGTTAACCCCTTTTTCAGTTTCTGGTCCATAACTCCCCTATCCTACCTCCTCCCCACTCTTGCATGAGGGTGTTCACACACCCAACAATCAACCCATTCCCACCTCCCTTCCCTGATATTTCCCTACACTGCGGGGACATCCTTGGCAGGACCAAGGGCTTCTCATCCCTTTGGTGCCCAACAAGGCCATCCTCTGCTACATATGCAGCTGGAGCCATGGGCCTGTCCATGTGTACTCTTTGGGTGGTGGTTTAGGCCCCTGGCAGCTCTCATTGGTTGGTATTGTTGTTCTTATGGGGGTGCAAGCCCCTTCAACTCCTTCAATCCTTTCTCTAACTCCTCCAATGGGGACTCCATTCTCAGTTCAATGGTTGGCTACTAGCATTTGCTAGTATTTGTTGTGCTCTGGCAGAGCCTCTCAGGAGACAGTTATATCCAGTTCCTGTCAGCATGCACTTCTTAGAATCAGCAATATTGTCTAGATTTGGTCCATATCTCCTCCTGTGAATATTTTTATTCCTCGTTTTTAGAAGGACTGAAGCCTTCAAACTTTGGTCGTTCTTCGTCTTGAGCTTCATTTGGTCTGTGGATTGCATCTTGGGTAATTTGAGCTTTTGGGCTAATATCCACTTAACAGTGAGTGCATAACGTGTGTTTTTCTGTGATTGGGTTACCTCACTCGGGATGAAGTTTCCTAGTTCATTCCATTTGCTATGAATTTCATGAAGCCATTGCTTTTGATAGCTGAGTAGTACTTCATTGAGTACATGTACCACCTTTTCTGTATCGATTCCTCTGTTGAAGGGCATCTGGGTCCTTTTCAGCTTCTGGCTTTTATAAATAAGGCTGCTATGAATATAGTGGACCATGTGTCTTTGCTGTATGTTGGAGCATCTTTTGGGTATATGCCCAGGAGCGGTATAGCTGGGTTCTCAGGTAGTGGAATATCCTATTTTCTGAGGAACCTCCTGACTGCTTTCCAGAGTGCTTGTACTAGTTTGCAGTCCCATCAGCAATGGAAGAGTGTTCCTCTTTCTCCACATCCTCGCCAGCATCTTCTGTCACCTGAGTTTTTGATCTTAGTCATTCTCACTGATGTGAGGTGGAATCTCAGGGTTGTTTTGTCTTGCATTTCCCTGATAAATAAGGATGTTGAGCATTTCTTTAGGTGCTTCTCAGCCATTCAGTATTCCTCAGATGAAAATTTTTTGTTTAGCTCTGTATCCTATTTTTAATAGGGCTATTTGGCTCTCTGGAGTTTTAACTTCTTGACTTCTTTGTATATTTTGGATATTAGCCCTCTATCAGATGTAGGATTGGTAAAGATATTTTCCTAATTTTGACTTCTGTTTTGTCCTAATGACAGTATCATTTGTCTTACAGAAGTTTTGCAGTTTTATGAAGTCTCACTTGTCAATTCTTGATCTTAAAGCATAAGCCATTGGTGTCCTGTTCAAGAAAATTTCCCCTGTACACATGTGTTCAAGGCTCTTCCCCACTCTTTCTTCTACTAGTTTGAGTGTCTCTGGTCCACTTTTTAATCCCTTTCTTTACTGTAGACAGGAATCATTCTGGGTTAAAAAATCTGAGATGGGTGTGTGTTCCCATCCCTCAACCAGTGTCCATGAGTATCCACTAGACATGGTCTCTACAGGTTCTGTCTCCCCTTTGTTGGGCATTTCAGCTAATGTCATACCTGTTGGTTCTTGGAAACCTCTTACTTCTCTAGCATCTGGGACTTTCTAGTGGCTATTTCCAGTTCCCCATCCCGCACTGCTACATATTTCTGATCAACATCCTGACCTATATTTCTCCCCATCTCCTCCCATACATGATCCTGCCCTACCTTTTCCTCTCTCCCTCCTCTTTCTCTGCCAGGTACCTCCCTCTTTCTTTCTCCCATGATTATCTTGTTCCCACTTCTAAGAAGTACTGAAGCAGCCACACTTTGGTCTTTCCTCTTCTTGAGCTTCATATGTTCTGTGAGTTGTATCACAGGTATTTTGAGCTTTGTGGCTAATATCCACTTCTTAGTGAGTACACACCATGTGCGTTCTTTTGTGACTGGGTTTCCTCACTCAGGATGATATTTTCTCATCCATCCATTTACCTGTGAATTTCATGTAGTCATTTTTTAGTAGCTGAGTAGTATTCCATTGTGCAAATATACAACAATTTCTGTATCCATTCCTCTGTTGAGAGTCATCTGGGTTATTTTCAGCTTCTTGCTTTTATACATAAAGCTGCTGTGAACCTAGTAGAGCATGTGCTCTTTTTATTTATTAGAGTATATTTTGGGTATATGCCCAGAAGTGTTATAGCTAGATTCTCAGGTAGAACTATTTTGAACTGTATGAAGAATTGACCGATTGTTTTTCAGAGTGCTTGTACCAGATATTGCAATCCCACCAGAAATGGAGGAGTGTTTCAAAATGATACCAGTCATGTATTCTCATGAAAAGACTCAACTGGAGAAAATATAAAATGATAGTTTTGTGAAAGTTTGTGAAACAAAATTTAAAGTACAAAAAGATGCACTATAAGCATAAATGCTTTAGATATCTTAATTTGCCACTGTTTCCTTTTATATTTATTGCTTGCTAATATTTAAATATTTATATTTGTACTAAGTTTTACAAAATATGATATAGATTAGCTACTTGTGTTGTAGTGTTGTATTACTTGACCTCAACGTTTTATATGCAAATATAAGAGAGTGTATTTGTAAAACTATAATTCCAATTGTCTAAAGGTTATTATTCACGAATGCGTAATAATTGGTGTTTGTTTTAAAAGCTTCACAGAATTTTATGTTTCTAATTACTTAAAGTGTTTCACAATTATTTCATGCAATTTGATTTAAATTAGAGTTCAGGCTGTTTTTTGAGCATAAAAATAAATGGAACATGTCAATGCAATAAATCATTTTCTAACAAAGTCGAAAAATTACCCGTTTTTATCTTGGATGAGACTCATACGATAATGCCTTTCCTCTGACATCTGAGGAAACAGCAAGCTATGATCTAAGTCTGTGGAGAATTTGATTGCCGCAAACAGTGGCAGCTACCAGTATCCCCAGTCAGTTATCCCACCATCCAGAATAGGGAAGAAGCATTTTGTCCTGTTCTTAAAATCCTGTGGCTGGCATAATTCTATTTTCTCTTTTTTCCATAAATTGTTTTGTCCTTGTTAAATGTTATGAAAATATATTTAAAAAGCTAAGCAGGAATTTAAGTGCAAAGGTAGATGTTTAAAATATAATGATAACCTTTTATATTTTAATAGAAAGGAAAAGAAAAACGAATCATCCTACACAGTTCAAATGGTTTCCTTTTCTAATAACCAGGTAAGAAAAAGCACGTCATTTTACACCTCACCCATATTACTAGCTCCTTTTCCTGTATTTCTGTTCAGTTTCCTTCACTTCTCTTTTCCTCATCTGTCTTCAGTGATAGGTCAGGGACAAAGGCCAAGTACATTCAACCCCATAAAAGCAAAACTCCTACCTCTCTATGTTGCTTGAAGTCAGGTGAAGACAATATGCAAAATGAATATTTCCAAAACATAGTACTTTTTTTCCTGTTAGAAACAAGAGGAGGGAGTGAACACTGAAAGGTAGAGGACAGATGGTGATTGTGGGAGAAAAAGTGGCAGCAGCTAACAAAGCTAGATAGAAAAATAATAAAGGAAAATGCTCTGAACAGGAACAGCTTTTTATCTTTCATCATTTATTAGTTCCTTGGAAGCTTCAAATATTGTATTTTTATCATATTCATACTCTCCTCCTTCTCTTCTCAGTAACACCCTTTTCCCTATCTATCAAAATTTGTATCCTTTCCTTTTTTTTAGCCTACTAAGAACCACTGGAGGGATTGCTCATTTGACATTCCTCAGAGGTCTACATATCAGGTCTTTCATGCTTTAAAATAAGAAAAAAAAAAAAACGACACCCTTCATAATAGTCCCAAATAATATAAGATACCTCGATGTGACTTTAACCAAGCAAGTAAATATCTATATGATAAGAACTCCAAGCCTCTGAAGAAAGAAAATGAAGATCTAAGAAGATGGAAAGAACTTCCATGCTCACGGATTGGCAGGATTAATTTAGTAAAAATGGCCATTTTAACAAAAGCAATCTACAGATTCAATGCAATCTATATCAAAATACCAATCCAATCCTTCAGAGAGTTAGACAGAACAATTTGCAAATTTATCTGGAATAACAAAAAACCCAGGATAGCTAAAACTATCCTTAACAATAAAAGACTTCCAGGGGGAAATCACTATCCCTGAACTCAAGCAGGATTACAGAGCAATAGTGATAAAAGCTTTATGCTATTGGTACAGAGACAGGCAGATAGACCAGTGGAATAGAATTGAAGACCCAGAAATGAACCCACACACCTATGGGCACTTGATTTTTGACAAAGGATCCAAAACCATCCAATGGAAAAAAGATAACATTTTCAGCAAATGGTGCTGGTTCAACTGGAGGTCAGCATGTATAAGAATGCAGATCGATCCATTCTTATCACCCTGAACAAAGCTTAAGTCCAAGAGGATCATGGACCTCCACATCAAATCAGATACACTCAAACTAATACAAGAAAAAGTGAGGAAGCATCTTGAACACATGGGCACTGGAGAAAATTTCCTGAACAAAACACCAATGGCTTATGTTCTAAGATCAAGAATCGACAAATGGGATCTCATAAAATTGCCAAGCTTCTGTAAGGCAAAGGACACTGTTGGTAGGACAAAACAGCAACCAACAGATTGGGAAAAGATCTTTACCAATCCTACAACTGATAGAGGGCTTCTATCCAAAATATACAAAGAACTCATGAAGTTAGACTGCAGGGAGACAAATAACCCTATTAAAAATGAGGTTCAGAACTAAACAAAGAATTCACAGCTGAGGAATGCTGAATGGCTGAGAAGCACCTAAAGAAATGTTCAACATCTTTAGTCATAAGGGAAATGCAACTCAAACCAACCCTGAGATGCCACCTCACGTCAGTCAGAATGACTAAGATAAAAAACTCAGGTACAGCAGATACTGGCAAGGATGTGGAGAAAGTGGAACACTACTCCATTGTTGGTGGGATTTCAGACTAGTACAACCATTCTGGAAATCAGTCTGAAGGTTCCTCAGATTATTGGACTTTGCACTACCTGAGGACTCAGCTATACCACTATCCATAGTGCTTGCACCAGTTTGCACATACATATGAAAGCTTCTACTATAGTCAGCTTCTATATTTTTAAATTTTTTCTTTAGTGTTATTATTCCTTTTTTGTAATCATCTGCTCTGTCCTACTCACCCTTGTTTTAAACCTTCCTATATTATTATTTCCCTTTAGTTTTTTAAATAATCAGAGAGTGTCTTCTGCTTGATACTCCATTATAGTCATTCACTCATTTACACACTCCTATGCTTATTTCAAATGGAACCTACATGTGTGAGGATTCAAAACTAATATCCACTAATGAGAGAAAGCATACAGTTGTATTCCTCACTTCAGGACAGTCAACTCAGAATGTTTATTTCCAAATCCATCCATTTATCTGTGAATTGTATTTAAAGAGCTGAATAATATCTCATTGTGTTAATGTACCACACTTTCCTTATTCGTTCATCAGTTGATGGACATTTGGGATATTTTCTATATCCTTGTTAATGTGACTAAACAGAAACAAACATGGATACAGAAGTACCTCTGTAGAAGTCTGTCAAGTTCTTTAGGCATATGCCCCATGGTGTATATTTTTCATGTGAGAAATCTATTTATTTTTTGCTTTTGGACAAAACTGCATAGATAGCAATTTCCATGGTGCTTGCACCAGTTTTCATTCCCACTATCAGTAAATAAGTGTTCTTCCCTCACATCCATGCCAACTTTCTTTTTGGTGTTTGTTTGTTTGTTTGTTTGTTTGTTTGTTTTTCGGAGCTGGGGACCAAACCCAGGGCCTTGCGCCCTAGGCAAGCACTCTACCACTCGCTTAAATTCCCAACCCCTTCCAACTTTTGTTCTCTCTCTCTCTCTCTCTCTCTCTCTCTCTCTCTCTCTCTCTCTCTCTCTCTCTCTCTCTTGCTAATCATTGGGAGATGATGAAGTATTAAAGTAGTTTTAATTTGCATCTTCCTGATAACTGGAATTCTGAACTTTAAAAAAAATCTTAGCCACTTGTATTTCCTCCTTGGAAACTTTATGCTTAGTTCTATATCCCACTGTAAAAACTGGCTTATTTTCTTAATGCTTAGTTTTTTAATTCCCTGTATATTCTAGAATTTCTAGATACTAACCCTCTATTAGATGCACAATTGGCAAATAATTTCCCTATTCCATAGACTGACTCTTAAATGGTGATATACTTTACTGTACAGAAGGTTTTAAATTTCATGAGGTCTCAGTGCTTAATTGTTTATCTTAATGCCATGGTTTCCAGGTCCTTTGAAAATGCCTTTCTTCAAAGATATGTGAAATATTAATTTTCACAGGGAAATATGATCATGATTGAACATTATAAGAATGTATTCAAATGATCAATGTTATACCACCTCCCATTCAGCAGGACTCCCAGCAAATCTCAGAAAATAGGAAGACTGCAGAAACAGTGCTGTTCACTATTGGTGGGCAGGCAGAATGGTGTTCTACAGAATTACCTCAGGATCCCCAAAATGAATTTAAAAATGAAACATCCACGTGCTATAGCAATTCCACTTCTGTGGATATATTAAAAGTGATTGAAAAAACAAGATTTGAAAGCAAAATGATTGAAAACAAGTATATCCCTCAACATGATTATAAACTATGTCAAAAACATAAGGACCACCAAATTAGTGGGTTTTCACTAATCAGAACACACATATGCACTTTTGATTGTCACTGACTATTCCTAAATGACTAAAAACAATTCAACCAAATTTACAGATAACTATGCATGTGAGAACATTATCACTTGTTTTCCCTTTATTCTCTCCATTTATGCCAGAATAAATGAAAGTCGAATATCAATAAATGGTATAGAGTGGGAGATAAAGGGAACCTTCTACTGGATATTCTTATTCTATTGTGGTACAGAGCCAAACCATTGTGACCATTACTACTACTCTTGGATCTAAGATCTTAGACTTTATGGAGGAATGGTTCAGTCTACAAGATGGATCAATAAAATCAATAGTAAACTACTTAAGAAAAATTACTGGTCAAATTATCATATTTTCTCTGCAAATCCAGTCATTTTTCAATGCCTGTTTACCAATATTGGTATATATTAATGTGCTCTCTAATTCTGTGATACATGTCATGACCAGAAGGAACTTGGAGAGGACAAATGTTATTACACCTCCATCACGAAGGCAAGCCAGGGCAGGAATTCAGAGGAAATATCTGAAATCGAAGCCATGGAAGACTACTAGTTACCTGCATTCTCTCCATGACTTACTTAACCTAGAATTTAATACAACCTAGAGCAAGGTGCTCTAGAGTGGTAACCTGGATAGTGGTCTGGGACATCTTATATCATCATTAATCAAGAAATTGCCATTATAGACCTGCCTACAGCCTAGTCAGATGGGGGGCATTTTTTTCAGTTAAGATTACCTCTTCCCAGATGACTCTAGCTTATATATAGTTGACAATAATAATAATAATAATAATAATAATAATAATAATAATAATAATAGCCAGCACACTGGGTAAAATGGCTTATGTTATTTCTATCTTATAGTATAATGAACCTTTCTCAGGAAAGGTTACCATAGGTTCAAAACAAGAGAAAAGGATTATCCAGTCATGAGAGCAGGAATACTCATCCATGGTTTGCCTCAGTCATGCACTAAAATATGAGGCAGCTCGGCAGCTATTTTGCCAGATGACCTTTCTGAGGGCTCCTACTATGCAGATACCACCAGGTACTCTTGTGTAGGTTGGCTGGCCTTTTTTCACTTGCTTCTTCTTTTCAGGTAGTACTTTCTGTTTTCTCAGTGATAGGGCACTGTGAGCAGAAAGCATATCGTGCATTGAAGATGAACTCCAGCCCTGACGGGAGCATATAGCTTTTCAAGTTGATTCTTCCTTGAGTTTTTTTTTCTTCCATTACTGGGCTTATAGATTTTCAAATACAAGTAATCACAAAGAGAAAAATGAGACAGGCATACACATATTAAACAAATTTGATATTGAAAAATCATCAGAATCTTTAAATTTATTTGAAGCTCTCTGTATAGTAAACGATGCTAGGTGGTTTCTAATAGTCCATGGTGAAAGGGATAAGAGAAAACCTGTATGTTAAAACTCACAATATGGAAACAGGAATTTATCTACAAGTTATTTTTCCTTTCTGTTTTCTATTGCAAATGACTTTAAGTTCAGAGGAACTAGGCATTCCAAAATTGAGACTAAATAGATTATTAAAAACTGAAAGAAAAAAGCCAAAAGTTTAAAAGTAGCCTACAGCAAAGTGTTGCAGGATTACTTGATGTCTTTCTCCCTTAGATGCTTCTACTTAGCATCTAAATTTCCATTACTGAAAAATTGGTAAATGATTATATTAAGTATTACAATGTCCTAAGTTAGTAAGCTGTTTGCTCCCTTGAACACTTTCTTATCTGGGTTTGGTAAAACAGTTCATTTCTCCAGTGTTTTATTTTATACAATAGAATAACCCATGATGTAAAGCCTAGTTTAATACTTTAAGAGTCAGCAACATAAAACATATACATATAAATATGGCATGTTGTTTGCAGGGTTTATAGTTTAGTGAGGATTAGTAGACTATTATATGACATTTATATAATGATATCAATTGTACTTAACAACTTAATTTCTTGCTTCACATTTCCAAATATTTTGTTATGTATGAAACTTCATAGGGACATCATCATTATTATTATTACTAATTATTTTATATGATAAATATTATATTCTTAAATATCTATTTTATCTACTACTGGCTCCTATTAAAAATTATTATATTTAATTATATATATACATATATATACACACACGTGTGCACACACACACATGCACATTTCTTGTTTTAGTGTGCTCTGTATGATGTAAATCTGGCATTTGTTCATATTCAAGCGAATATTTCCAAGACATTCATCTCATTTCTGTCTTTGTGTAGTTGACACAAACTTTTTATTGTTTCCCAAACAAACTTTAGCCATAAAACAATCTCCACATTTATTGTTTTTCTTATCCACATTTCTTAGTGTGTTACCTTACCACCTTCATTCCTCTGCTGAATAAAAAAGTTATAGACATTATTCCATGAAAATATATAATTGTGGCAGTGAAATGCAAAACTGAGTATTCAAAATTACATACTTTCAAGAGCCTTTCAACTTGGCTTTTTCTATAGCAGCATTTTGATAACTGGTTTATATAAACTTATATACTAACCTCTCAGAGTTATGAAATATTTTGAACTACCTATGTATAGTGCATAAATACTAAGAAAATAACCCTTGGCCAAGCACAGTGTTTGGCACACTTTATGTGACAAGCAATTAGGAATTCAGTGAATTAGTAACTGAAAGAACATTGTCTCCATGACCTGAGAAAAAGTAAGTTGGTATATTCTGAAAAAAATCCTGTGAATTATAACTCACCCATAACTGTCATTAAAATATAAAAATTAGTATTTCATTGTGCATCTACAAAGGAATGCTACTTCTGAGACATGCTAAAATTTTCCATTGAAACTTATGATGAGATTCTTCAGTTCGATAATACTTTATAGATTCAAGCAGTGCATATATACATTCTACTTTGCATATATCAATTTAATTGTTTACAAGGGTTAATGTTGATACATTCAATTAGCAAACTGTTCTCTTAGCATATAAGGTATATCTGTTCACATTAGAGAAAAAGTTAATAACAGCATATTAAAGAACAAAGGTCAAAAGTTAGTTAAGTACATGAGAACGTATTTGATGATGAAATGCAAAAGAAAATAAACAACTTAGGAAGAGAGTGTAGAAGCACAGACATATCCAGGGACCTTTGGGTGCAATCTGAATGGAAATGAGAATGATGAACAGTGGATTGCTGAGCCCAGTCCAGGTGTTGTTTTACTGGCTCAATGGTTGAGACTACGGTGTGCTCTAAATGGTCTTGGTCCTTCTGAATACAAGAGAAGCCACTTTTTCAATGAAAGGGTCCTACATGAAAGGGGAGAATTGGACAAGTCTCCCATGTTTTATAGATCCACAACAAACAAACAAAATATAGTGTTCTGAGATCACCACAGCTAAATTAGGAGCTCAGTTGTCTGCCACTTCCCTGTGACCAGAGATTGCCACATTGGATGCTATTTCAAATGTCAGTTATCTATGAAGATGGCAAGTGTGGGTGGGAGAGAAAGAGAGAACATTTGACCATCTGCTCTGTGATTAAATAGGCCTAAAATTCAAGTAGATAGTATTTTCTATTTTAGTATTTGACAGTCAATAAATGTGTCCACTCTTCTGTGCTGCCAAGAGTGAACATTAGCTGCTCAACCAAGAAGGGAGCTTACATCTATTGCTGGTTAACTAGAGTTTAATAGATATGAAAATTCTTCCTCCCTTCTTTTTGTCTCTACTAAAATAGAAGGTTTAGTTTAGTAATTTTTAATGTTTAATTAAAAATGATAGATACAACAAATGGATGAAATAAAGCATATATTGTATGTAAAAAAACAAAACTTGGGAAACTAATGAAATTGGGTGTGCTTTTTTTTTTTTTTTTTTTAGCAAGTTTGACACTAGCAAAGGCCATTGCCAATGGCCGATAATGGACAACCTTTGCTGTGAGGTTACTTTAAGTTGGGACTTTTCTTAATTCTAAAGCTTAGTTTCTATGTCATTGAACATAGCATTTGGGTGTCCTTTCTTAAGGCATGTTTTTAACATATCTAAAGGTAGAAATTAAAGCAAAGGCTACATTTCCTATTGTATTTTTATAAATATAGAAAAACACAAAAAACATAATAGAAGTCGACTAAGAAGAATAATTGTTTAATAATTTAACATAATAAAAATCAGAACGATAGTTGTAACATTTTAACATTTCAGGGAACAATAATACTTCCCTTTTTAAAATTTGAACCATTTAAGCCCCTTATTTGGTGCAAAGTGCCTCAGAATGAGACCCGTGTGACTTCCTTTTTCTCATTAATTGGAGACATATTTCTTGCAATGATGATCAGCGTGTGTTTGTATGTAGGGTTCCTAAAAGGGTCTGTCAGCTTTTTGTAACAGTTTGTGTTCCTTCTCCTTCAAGAGCGTCTGTTTGAAGTACATCCTTTAGAATGGGCTGCTGGAGTTCTGCAAGCCTTTTATCAATTTTACATGGATTTTTTTCTTCAGAGTTTATTACTAGAATTTGAGTGGCTTATTCTTGCTTACTTTAAATAAATAGAAGTGGTGATAAACTTAACTTTCTAGTAACTTGTTTTCTCTCCACAAATTTCTTTGGAAATGTATGTTGCATTGATTTTAGTAAAAAGCTACAGGTTTGACAACTCATAATTTAACAAAAAAATTATAAATATTTTGTTCTTTATTATTAGTTTGTTATGAGTATAATAGGCTAAAGTTTATCACACACAAAACAGTACTATGAATAAAATACTGGAATTGTGATGTTGATGATTTGAATATCAACATAAGTACATTTTGGTAAAACTTGAAAAGTAGTTATGTTTGTTTCTAAAAATTGATGAATAATTAATCAAAGATTAATCAAAAGATTATATTTATTGTCATCCATCAAGTGTAATCCATGGCTTTGTTTTGGTAGAAATAAACTGTGTTTGTGAAAATGTTTACTCAAAGATCCTTTGTAGCAGTTTTTTTTATCTGTCAGGGGTCCACTTTTAACATGGAGTACCAGATACATTTTTACTTTTGTCAACTCCTAGACATACATCCGCCATGTTACATTTCAAACATGTGCTTTAGGAGAGTCCTCTGAGCCAAAAACTATTTTCTTTACTGCCTCAGTTCTCACCCCTCTTCATTTATGAGGATGTAATTAAAATCATGACACATTTTCCTTCAACTGCAAGCATCAAGCTACTGTGTCAGATAAAATCCAGATTTAGAAGTTAAAACAATTTACAGTTTACACTCAACCAGAAAGAGGCCTTTCATACACTGGTATTAAAATATTTATGTAAAAATACAATGATAAGCAATAAAACCAGTAATAGTGACTACTACCCTAATCTGTCTCTCACCTTCATGTTAAGTGACCTAAATGCTATCAGACAAGAATAGCTAACCTCTCCCCACTTATTTTGAAAAACTTTGACTTAATATTGTTTGGTTGTGTTTAAAAATGTTCAAAGGCTCTTAAACCATCATGTCTGTCAATGTTATTAAGTCTATGTTTCTTAAACTATAAATGAAAATAATTTCATTCAATGTTTTTAAATGCTTGTCGAAAGATAAATGTTTAGTGAACTATTTAGCAGCATCCATGGCTCCCTGAAAAGGAATTAGAAAACATAACTACAAAGCATTCTACTTTTAAGTGTATCTTTAAATTAAACCTGGAAAACATTCATTATATATGAAATTGAGCTAAATATAAAATAGTTGCTATGATTGTACATAGTTTAATTATTGTGTAGATTCTTCCATGGAGTTTCTGAGTTGAGAATGATTTCTTTTTTTAGTAGTAACCGTGAATAATGTTGGAAATATACAATACTAGAAATGTTTATTCTAGTTCCTGTATTCCCTAAATGATTATTAACTGTACTCTGGTTCTTATTTCTTGACAGTGTTATCTATATAGACTGTAGTTTGATATCTTTTAAATCTTTAAAAATAAACATTTCTATATCTTGACCTTCTGTGCTTAAAATGTTAGGACTGAATAAATAGCAGTCGTATTTTAAGTACTTACGGGTATTTATAACCATAACTTAAAGCAGATTTGAAATGTTTATATTGACCAAGAAATGTAAAGAACATGATAGGTCTGTGATTTCTCTCTTCTGTTGGTAGAGTGAGTGGGCCTTTTTCAAACACAAAAATGGCATATTGCAACTCCCCAGCATCTCTTCTGGGAATCCAAGCTATTCTAAAAATGAACACTGCTGATCGGATTCTATGTAAATTTCCAACATTTGCTATTCTATTTTAATAGCTGAATACATCGGAGGACTACATCGCATCACTAGTGTAGGTAAGGAATTTATTTGGCAAAAGGAGACTCTGAAGATTATCTTCTTTAT
Organism: Rattus rattus; assembly: GCF_011064425.1. Classification (NCBI taxonomy): domain Eukaryota; kingdom Metazoa; phylum Chordata; class Mammalia; order Rodentia; family Muridae; genus Rattus; species Rattus rattus. The sequence continues at coordinate 34,003,148 of NC_046158.1, forward strand.
GTAACACAGGCACAAAGGGAACTGCAGTGTGTAGCTAGCGAGATAAAACCACTTAGTGATGTGAGCTTCTGAATTATACTTGATAATGTTGTTTTAATTTCAATTCCAAATAAATCCCACATCACGATCTCACTCTTTAATCCAAAGTAGGGCTATTATAAGGACTCTGGAATAGATGAAACATCAAGGGTTGCCAGGATACCATCGTAGGTGGCTGACCAGGGCAGCTGACAATACTTAGTTAAGCTCCTGGCTTGCTGCACTGGAAATACTGCTCATCCAGAAGATCCACTAAACTCAGTCATGGAAAGATAATATGTCTTGATTGCCAGCACTGTGTTGTGATTATTAACTGCTTTGTCCTAAGCGTCAAACACTGCTGCTGCCAATCCTGAAAACCTAACAGATTTTAAAAAGAGGACTTTTCTTTTTTGTTTCATCAAATAATGAACTCTATATAGTAGTAACTTCGCTTCATTTTAACTACATTGCAACAGGACAGAACTGAATTGGGTGTAGAAATGGTTAGTACAATGCTCTAGGATAGAGATGTTGCACTAAGTTAACATTTCCTAGGTAGTCCTGAATTCTTTGCACATTCATGAGTAGCAAAATAGGTCTTATATACTCTTTTTGAAATGTATGTGTAGGAATATATTTAATTACCTCAATGATAGTATCCATTATAACTATATAGAATTAATTTTATATAATAACATGTGTCCTACTTTCTTTTAGGTTGCTGTGATAAACATTACAACCAAAGTCATATAAAGGAACAAAGGAGTGTATTGGGGGTTATAGGTCTAGAAAGGGAATCAATAATGTTGTAAAGGAAAAGCCACAAGCAGCAGTCATACTGAAGAGAGCAGGAAGCTGAGAGATTACATTTCCAACCATCAGCATGAAGCAAAGAGAGGAGGCTGAGGCAATTAAACCTCAGTTTCCACTCAAAGAGACTTAAGTCTTCCATTGAGGCTTCCCCAGACATTGCTACCATCTGGGGACCAATTTTCCAGATGTTTGAGCCTATGTGTTATATTTCTGATTCAAATAACTACAAACAATATATAGATACATTTTAACAAAATATATTTACATATATATATACATGCTGTGGCATAATTTAAATACATACGTTTTGTATATATTGTGTAGTAATCAGTGTATATTTGATTTTAATTTCTGACATAATTTTGGAAAAGGTTACTAGTTGTCTAGTTCGAGCATACATGTAAATATGCAATGTGAAACGAGATAAAGTTTCTAATCTCAAGTATACATTCCAATAGTTGCAGTTTAAAAAAAGTCCATGGTTTGTATTGTTGCTACAACAATTTAACACAAATGTGTTATCTTAAAAACACCTGTATACTTTCCTAGTTTTTAATATCTGCATAGTATTCCATTGTGCAAATGAATCACATTTTCTGCTGAGAATTCATGAATTTTTGCAGGCCAATGAATTGACCTAGAAAATATCCTGAGTGAAGTAACCCAGACCCCAAAGGGCAAACATAGTGTGTACTTCCTAATAAGTGGATATTAAAAAAAGTTTAGAATACCTGTGCTATAACTCAGAGACCCTATGAAGCTTAACAAGAAGCAAGGCCCAAGTGTGGATACAATCCCACTTAGAAGGGGGAACAAAATAATCACCAGAGGCAGAAGGAGGGGAAAACCTTGCTGGGAAGGGGAGAGGGAAGGAAAAGGGGGCATGGTTATGCATGGTGGGAAACAGGAGAGAAGCCCAGAGGACCAGGAGAATAAGAAATATCCAGCAGTGGGGGATGGAGGTGGAGAGAACCTCTAGAAAGTCCCAGACACTAGGGATGTGGGAGGCTCCCAGGACCCAATGGGGGATGATGTCAACTGCAGTACTCAACAATGGGGATGTGGAAACTGAAGATACCACCTCCAGTAGACAGACATGGCCTCAGTTGAGACACAGAACCACCAAATCTATCTTCAAAAATTTTGACTCAGTTTTGTTCCTGTCTAAAGGAAGTACAAGAAGAAAAATGAAGCAAAGACTGAAGAAAAGGCCAGTTTGGGATCTATCTCATGAGAAGATACCAAAGAAGACTTAGGGGAAGGACTAAAGTATCTGAAGAGGATTGCAACCCCATAGGAATAACAACTAACCTGGACCTCTGAGAAATCCCAGAGGGTAAGCCAGCAACTGAAGAGCATACATGGGCTGGTCTATAGCCCCTTGCTACATATGTAGAAGAGCATTGAGTAGTATGACCTCAGTGGGACAGGATGCATTTAATCCTATAAAATCTTGATGCCCCAGGAAAGGGGGATGCTAGCAGGGTTTGGTGGGAGTGGGTGGGTAGGTGGAAGAGCACTCTCTCAGAAACAAAGAGGAGGTAGGATTGGGGAAAGAACTTGTGGAGGGGGGGACCAGGAAGGGAGGTAATATTTAGAATGCAAATAAATAAAATAATTTTTAAAAATACCGGTGTGCTTTTAGTGTTTTCAAAAAAATAAATTTGAGTCTCCTTATTTTTAATCTTAATTAATTTATTTTAACGAAGTCCTCTTTCAGAAACTCAACAATGAAGCCAAAAGCCATTGCTCACATCAATTTTATTTCATTCATTCATTCACTCATTCATTCATTATACATCTTCTATAGTGGGTTTCATGCCCTCTTCCTTCCAAATCCCCATCACACAGTCCCACACAATCCTTCCCTCTTCGTCTCTGAAAAGGTTGAGGTCCCCTCTGTGTACCAACCCATAGTAACACTTCAAGCCACTGCATGACTAGGTATATCCTTTCCCACTGAGGATAGTCAAGAGAGCCCAGTTAGGGGAACAGAATTCACAGGGAGGCATCAGAGTGGGAGGCATCAGAGTTAGGGTAAGTTCCCACTCCAGCTGTTGGTGAACCTGGATCTCAAGTTGGGTCAGTTATCAGATGGCCATTCCCTCAGTGTCTAGAACATCTTTATGCCTGCACTTCTTGTAAACAGGACAAATTTTAAGTTGAAAGTTTCATGGGGAGGAAGGTGTCCTTATTTCTCCACTTGGAGTCCTGCCTACTTAGGAGGTAGACACTACAGTCTCCATAACCTCCACTTCTAGAAGCCTCAGCTAGAGTCACCCTCATATCTTCCCTGGAGCCTTCCCATCTCAGGTCCTAGAAATACCCTCCATTGCCATTTTTTATTCCCTCTTCTTACACTGTCTCCCAGGCTCTCCCTACATCTGATCTTCCCCTCTTTCACTCCCCATCCCATCTTCCACCCAGATCACACCCCAACCAACTCTGATGACAATTTTATTTCCACTTCTGAGTGGTCCTTTTTGTTAGTTATCTTCTTCGGGTCTTTGGATTGTAACATGGTTCTAAGATCAACACTTGATAAGTGGGACTTCATGAAACTGAAAAGCTTCTGTAAGGCAAAGGAGATAGGATAGGATAAAACGGCAGTCTACAGATTGTGGAAAGATTTTCAGCAGCCTTGCATCCAGCAGAAGGTTAATATCCAAAATATATAAAGAACACAAGGAGTTAGATACCAACAAACCAAATAACATAATTTAAAATATGGAGTACAGAGCAGGAGAGATGTTTCAGTGGTTAAGAGCACTGGTTGCTCTTCCATAGGTATTGAGTTCAATTCCCAGCAACCACAGAGTAGCTCATAACTATCTATAATGATATCTAGTGCCCTCTTCTGATCTACAGACATATCTGTAGGCATAGTGCTGTATACATAATAAATAAACAAATCTTTAATTTTTTTTTAAATGGAGTACAGAGCTAAACAGAGAAGTCTCAACAGAGGAGTGTCTAATGGCCAAGAAGCCCTTAAAGAATCGTTTACTGTCTTTAATTACCTGGAAAATGTAAATTCTGGGATTCTACCTTACATTCATCATAATGGCTATGATCAAACACAGAAGGAACAGTACATGTTGGCAAGGAGGTGGAGCAATGGCAACACATCTCCATTTTGAATGGAAGTGCAAACTTGTACGACCACTCTAAAAATCAGTGTGGTGATTTCTAAGAAAACTGGGAGTAATAATACCTCAAGATACAACAATCCCACTATTGGCTATATACCCAAAAGATGATCCACCATTCCACAAGAACACTTGCTCCACTGTGTTCATAGCAGTTTTATTAGTAATAGCAGAAACCGGAAGCAACCCAGATGCCGTCAACCAAAGAATGGACAAAGAAAATATAGTTTGTTTATACAATAGAATACTAATCAGATATTGAAAATAAGAACATCATGAATTTTTCAGGCAAATGTATGAAACTAGAAAAGTTCCTAAGTGAAGTAACAAAGACCCAAAATGTCATGCATGTTTTATACTCACTCATAATTAAGTGGATATTAGCCATAATGACCAGGATACCTATGCAAACATTTGAAGGTCCTCAGGTTACTTTAGCTTTTATTCTCAATGGTTATTATTTACTCTGACTTCTTACTTGTGCTGAATAATCAAGGGTAATCTTTAATCTAAACACATTTGTGTACTCTCTACCATGTCATGCAAGATAGAGAGGGATTTAAGACAGGTGTTTGTGAAGGTGGTGATTACATTTTATGTACATAAATAAGTATATTATTATAAATCATAGTGCACATCCATAGTGTTTCAGATACTAGAGAAATATAAGGGTAAATAACAATGGTTAGGAATGGTAATATGATAAAAATTGTAGGGGAAAAGCCAAGTATAGAACTTAAAGAAGCAGAAGTCACAGGCCTAAGTTTTAAGAGAAGGTATGGAGATTCTTAGAGAGGAACAAGGTGAGAATCAAGAATGTGTTGGAAGAACAGATTAAGAAAACAAGCCTCAGCAGATACAAGAAAACTGAAATAATCCCATGGAATCTGTCAGATCATCATGGACTAATGCTGGTCTTCAATAACAACTAAAATAAAAGAAAGCCCATGTAAAATATGAAAGTTGAACAACTCTCTATTCAATAATAACTTGGACAGAAAAGGAAGAAATTAAGGACTTTTTACAACTGGGTGAAAATGAAGATACAACATACAAAACCTTATGGGACACAATGATAACTGTGCTAAGAGTAAAACTCATAGCTCTGAGTGCCTTCATAAAGAAACTGGAGAGAACATACTCTAGCAGCTTAACAGGACATCGAAAGCTCTAAAATAGAAAGAAGCAAATACACTCAAGAGGAGGAGACAGAAGGAAATAATCAAACTCAGGGCTGAAATCAAGCAAGTAGAAACAAAGAACACTATACAGTGAATAAACAAAACCAGGAGCTGGTTCTTCCATAAAATCAACAACATAGATAAATCCTTAGCTAGACTAACAGGAGTGCACAGAGACAGTATCCAATTAACAAAATCAGAAATTAAAGTGGAAACATAACAACAGAAACTGGAAAAATTTAAAAATCATCAGCTTCTAGTACAAAACTCTAAACTAAAAAAATAGAAAATCTAAATGAAATGAAGGATTTTCTAGGTAGATAGTAGGCACTAAAATTAAATCATGGTCAGGCAAACCATATAAACAGTCCTATTACCCGTAAGGAAATAGAAGTTGTCATTAAAATTCTCCCAACCAGGGCCAGATGGTTTTAGTGCAGAATTCTATCCACCTCCAAAGAAGACCTAATACCAATACTTCTCAAATTATTTCACAAAACAAAAACAAGAGGATGGCCTTGTTGGGCAACAATGTGAGGAGAAGCGCTTGGTTCTGCCAAGGCTGGACACCCACTCCCAGTGTAGGGGAATGTCAGGGCAAAGAGGCAGGAAGCAGTGGTGGAGGTGTGGGGGAACACCTCTTAGAAGAAGGAGGAGGGGGAATGAGATAGCGAGTTTATGGACAGGAAACCAGGAAAGGGGATAATATTTGAGATGTAAATAAAAAAAATCTAATAAAAAAAGGAATACTATCCATTTCTTCCTATGAAGCCACAGTTATGCTGATTCCTCAACCATACAAAGACCCAGAAAAAAAGAGAACTTCAGACCAACTTTCCTTATGAATATTGATGCAAAAATACTCAATAAAATTCTGAGAAACCGAATCCAAGAACACATCAAAATGATCATTCACCATGATCAAGTAGGCTTCATCCCAGGGATGCAGAAATGATTTAATGTATAGAAATGCATCAACGTATTCTACAATATAAACAAAGTCAAAGGAAAAAAAAACACACTTGATCATCCCATTAGATGCTGAAAAGGCCTGTGACAAAATACAACAACCGTTCACGTTAAAAGTGTTGAGTTGATCAGGAATTCAAGTTCCATACCTAAACATAATAAAAGCAATATGCAGCAAACCAATAGCCAACATCAAAGGAAATGGAGAGAAACTTGATGCAATCCCACTGAAATCAGGAACAAGACAAGACTGCCCACTCTTCCCCTACCTATTCACTATAGTACTCGAAGTTCTAACCAGATGGACTAGACGACAAATGGAGATCCAATGGATACGAATTGTAAAGAAAGATTTCAAAAATATCACTATTGTGGATATTATGATGATATACATAAGTGACCCCCAAAATTTCATCAGGGAACTCCTACAGCTGATAGAGATGCAAAATCAAAACAACCCTGAGATTCCACCTCACACCAGTCAGAATGGCTAAGATCAAAAACTCAGGCAACAAGAGATGCTGGCAAGGATGTGGAGAAAGAGGAACACTCCTCCATTGTTGGTGGGACTGCAAACTGGTAAAACCACTCTGGAAATCAGTCTGAAGGATTCTCAGAAAATTGGACATTGAACAAACTGAGGACCCAGCTATACCTCTCCCAGGCATATACCCAAATGATGCTCTAACATATAACAAGAACACATGCTCCACTATGTTCATCGCAGACTTATTTATAATAGCCAGAAGCTGGAAAGAACCCAGATGCCCTTCAACAGAGGAACAGATACAGAAAATCTACGGAATGGAGTACTACTCAGCTATCAAAAAACAATGACTTCATGAAATTCAAAGGCAAATGGATGGAACTGGAAAATTTCATCCTGAATGAGGTAAGCCAATCACACACACACACACACACACACACACACACACACACACACAAAAAAAAAAACAAACCCACAGGTGGTATGCACTCACTGATAAGTGGATATTGGCCCAAAAGCTCGAAATACCCAAGATCCAGTCCACAGACCATGTGAAGCTCAAGAAGGATGACCAAAGTGTGGATACTTCAGTTTTTCTTAAAAGGAGGAACAAAATAGGAATAAAAAAAATCTTCATAGGAGGGGATATTGAAACAAAGTTAGGAGCAGAGACTGAACGAATGGCCATTCAGAGCCTGCCCCAACTGGGAATACAGCCCATATATATGTATATATACAGCCACCAAACCTAGATAATATTGATGAAGTCAAGAAGTGCATGCTGACAGGAGCCTGATATAGCTGCCTCCTGAGAGGCTCAGCCAGAGCATGTCAAATACAGAGGTGAATGCTAGCAGCAAACCATTGAACTGAGAATGGGGTCCTTGGAGGAATAAGAGAAAGGATTGAAGAAGCTGAAGGGGCTTGAACCCCATAAGAACAATACCAACCAATCAGAGCTCCCAGGAACTAAACCAATACCCAAAGACTACACAGGGGCAGACCCAAAGCACCAGCTGCATATGTAGCAGAGGATGGCCCCAGTGGGAGGAGAAGCCCTTGGACTCCCCCAGTGCAGGGGAATGTCAGGGGGAACACTCTCTAGAAAATGGGAGAGGAGAGGGGGCTTAAGGCTGAGAAACCTGGAAAGAGAAAAACATTTGTAATGTAAATAAAAAATAGCCTAAAATAAAATAAAATAAAATTTATAAAAAGAAAAAAATCAGCAAAGTTGCTGGATTTAAATTAACTCACAAATTATCTGTAGCCTTCCTCCACTCAAGGGATGAATGGACTGAGAATGAAAGTAAAGAAATGTCACCCTTCACAATAGTCACAAATAATATACAAATATCTTGGTGTGAATCTAACCAAGTAAGTAAAAGATCTGTATGTTAAGAAGTCAAGTCTCTGAGGAAAGAAATCAAAGAAGCCATCAGAAAATGGAAAGATTACCCATGCTCATGGTTCTGTAGGATTAATATAGTAAACATGGCCATCTTACCAAAAGCAATCTACAGCTGAAATGGAATCACCATCAAAATTCCAACTAAGTGCTTCATAGAGACAGAAAAGCACTTCTCAAATTCATCTGGAATAAAAAACAAACAAACAAACAAACAAACAATAAAACATAAACAAAACCACATCCACCACCACCACAACAAAACAGAATAGTGAAAACTATTGTCAACATTAAAAGAACTTCTGGAGTAATCACCATTCCTTATCTCAAGCTATACTCCAGTACAATAGTGATAAAAACTGCATGGTTTTGGTATGGAGACAGGCAGGTAAATCAATGTAATAGGTTTGAAAACCCAGAAATGAAACCATAATAACTATGATCACTTGATCTTTGATAAAATAGCCAAAACTATTTGGTGGAAAAAAGAGAGCATTTTCAACAAATCATGCTGGTTCAAATGGCAGTCAGCATGTAGAAGAACGCAAATTGATCCATTCTTGTCTCGTTGTGCAACGCTCAAGTCCAAGTGGATCTAGGACCTTCACATATAATGAAATATGCTCAATGTAACAGAAGAGAAAGTGAGAAAGAAACTAGAAGACATCCTCACAGTGGAAAATGTCCTGAACACCAATGACGCATAGTCTAAGATCACATTTGACAAATGGGACTTCATAAAATTGAAAAGCTTCTGTAAGGCAAAGTACACTGTCATTAGGACAAAACAGCAACCTACAGATTGGGAAATGTTCTTTACCAACCCTACATCTGATAGAAGACTGATATGCAAAATATACAAAAAACTCAAGAAGGAATACTCCAGAGAATCAAACAATCCTATTAAAAATGGGGTACAAAACTAAATTAAGAATTCTCAACTAAGAATCTCAAATGACTGAGAAACACTTAAAGAAATATTCAACATTCTTAGCCATCCAGGATATGTAAATCAAAACAAAACTGAGATTTCACCTCACTTCAATTAGAATGGCTGAGATCAAAAAAGCAGGTGGCAGCAGTTGCTGGTGAGGATATGGAAAAGAAGAAAATGCTGGTGGGAATTCAGGCAGGTAAAACTACTTTGGAAATCAATATGGCAGTTACTGAAAAAAATTGAAATAGGTATGCCTGAATAACCAGTTATACCACTACTGGGCATATACCCAATAGATGCCCCAACATATAACGGGGACATATAATCCATTATGTATACAGCAGCCATACTTATTATAGCCAGAAGCTGGAAAGAACACAGATGTCCCTCAACAGAAGAATGGACACAAGAGAATGTGGTACATTTACACATTGAAATACTACTCATCTATTAAAAGCAATGACTTCATGAAATTAACAGGCAAATGGATGGAATGAGAAAATAGTGTCCTGAGTGAGGTAACCCAGAATAACACATAACATATGTACTCACTGAAAAGTGGATATTAGCCCAAAAGTTCACAGTGCCCCTGATACAAACTGCAGGCAATATGGAGTTTAGGAGGAAGGAAATCTATGGTATGAGTTTTGCATTGAGGGCTGGACAGAATGTTCATGGGAGCTGGAAGGAATGGGGACATAGGAAGGTGAAAGGAGCGGAGAAACTATAAGGGAAGAAGTATGTACCAGAGAAGATTGGAGGGAGGTTCAGTGGTTCAGGAAATTTAAAATTATGTAGCAGTGGGGAATGACGAACTGGGTATAGCTTCAATCCAATAGAGTTGACTTTAGGTGAAATACACACCTAAAGGTAGATAGAACCTGTAGAGATCACTTCAATTAGGTATTCATGGTCCCTGGCGGAGGGATTGGGCCATCCACTCACCTCAAAATTTTTAACTCAGAAATGTTCCTGTCTAAAGAAAAGACAGGGACAAAAACATGCAACAGAGACTGAAGGAAGGGGCATCCAGGAACCACCACAACCGGGTATCGATCCTGTTGGCAGATAACAAACTCAGATACTGTTGCTGTTGCCAAGAGGTGCTTTCTGACAGGAACCTGGTATGGCTGTTCTTTGGGAGGTACTGTCGGCAACTGAACAATGCAGATGTAGATCTTTGGAGACAGCCATCAGACTAAGCCTGGGGACTGTGGTGGGGTAGCTGGTTGAAGGACTGGAGGAGCAGAGGGGATTTGCAACCCCATACAAAGAACAACATAGGTTGGCCTGACTACCCAGTGTTTCCAGGGACTAGATCAACAACCAAGCATAAAGGGAGAGGTCCATGGCTCCAGATACATATATAGCAGAGAATGGTCTTGCCTACATTAATGGGAGGGGAAGCCCTTGGTCATGTGGAGATTTGATGCCCCAGCATAGGAGGGTGCTGGAGTAAGGGGGCAGGAGAGGGTATGTGAATGGATGCGCATCCTCATAGAAGCAAAGAAGAGGGGGAAAAGGGTAGATATGGGAGGGGGAGTTTGTGGATGGGTATATCATTTGACTTGTAAACAAATGAAATGATTAATAAAAACCAACCAAACAAACTAAAAACAAAACAAAACAAACAAACAAACAACAACAACAGCAACAAAACAATGACTTCATCAAATCAGCAGGCAAATGGATAGAACTAGAAAATATCACCCTGAGTGAGGTACCCCAGATAAAAAAGAACACACATGGTATGAGCCCAAAAGCTTAGAATACCCATGATACAACCCACTAACCATATGCAGCTTAAGAAGAAGAAAGACCAAAATGTAAATGCTCAATGTTATATAGAAGGGGGAACAAAATAATCACAGGAAGTAAAAGAGAAAGGCACCTGGGAGGGAGAGAAGAGGAGGGAAGGGGGGGTGCAGGATCATGTATTGGAAGGGACAAAAGTCCAGAGGCTCAGGAAATTGAACAGAAATATGCAGCAATGGGGGACGGAGAACTGGGTTTAGCTACTAGAAAGTTCCAGATGCTGGAGAATTAAGAGGCTCCCAGGACCCAATGGTAATGACTTTATTCAAAATACCCATCAAAGGGAATTAGAACCTGTATAGACCACCTCTATAGGCACAGTCCCCAGGTGAGAGATAGGACCACTCACCCATCTCAAAATTTTTAACCCAGAAATGTTCCTGTCCAAAGGAAAGACAGGGATAAAAAATGGAACAGAGACTAAAGGAAAGGTCATCTAGAGACCACCCCACCTAGGGAACCACCCCAGCTACAGACACCAAATGCTCACACTATTTGCTGGTGCCAAGAAGTGCTTGCTGGCAGTAGCCTGGTATGGATGTTCCCTGAGAGCTTCTACTAGATGCACCAATACAGATGCAGATACAACCAACCATCGGTCTGAGCCCATGGAACCCAGTAGAAGAGCTAGGGGAAGGACTGAAGGAGCTGAAGGAGCTGAAGGGGATTTCAACCCCATAGGAAAAACAATATCAACTAACTAAACCATCTAGAGCTCCCAGGGACTAAAACAGCAAGGAAAGAGTATACATACATAGAGGTAGTCCTAGCTCCAGATGCATATGTAGCAGACGATGCTTTATTTAACATCAATGGGAAGGGAAGGAGGCTTCATGCCTCAGCAGAGGGGGATGCTAGGGTGGTGAGGCAGGAGTGGGTGATGGATGAAGGAGCACCTTCATAGAGGCAAAGAGAAGTAGGGAGTGGGGTAAGGGAATGGAAGATTTGTGGAGGGGTAACAAGAAAGGGAGATAGCATTTGAAACGTAAATGAACAAAATGTTTAATAAAAAGAGGAATGAAAAGAAAAAAAAGAACTGAAAAATAATAAAAATGTTGTAGTACAGATCACCTGGTCCGGTCAGCCATAGAGAAAGTAGAATCTCTTTGGTAGTTGCATCTGTTGAAGTATGAACAATCTTATCCACTTCCTTGCCAATGACTTAGTATAGGGCTCATGTTAGTTTACACAAAGTAGAATCACCTGGGAAAAGAGTTTCCATCAGGAATTATGGAAGAAGATATCTGTGGAGCATTGTCTTGAATATATTAAGGTGGAAAGACACACACATAAAATTTAATAGCCAGGTTCTCCTGAACTATTTGAGTGTCGTGTGCAGCTTAAATACAAAGATGCATGAAGTAATTCATTGCTCCCTGTGCTTGACCTTGCATGAAATAGGACTAGTTTATATAAGATCCTGTTGCCTTAAATTCATGGCAATAAATGATTTTATCACAGCAACGGAAACTGAAACTATGATCCTTAAGTAATGAGCAATCTTTTTCCATTTTTTTTGGTCTAGTTATTTGGCTTTGTGATGGAGAGTAATGAATCAGTGTGGTGTTGGTTTTGGTTCTCATTTATTATAAACTTTCCTCCAGTGATACATCTTACTTTTACTGTAGTTAGGTCAGCACCCAGTCTATCTATATGAACAAAGAAAAATGAAAACTGTATAAAGTGAGTTAATTTCTATCAGAAAAATAAAGAATAAGAGGTAAGTAAATATTCATACCACAGAGAATTGACTACTGACTTAATATAACTTGGAAAATTATAGCAGCTTATATTGTGTGAAAGTATTTCATGTAATTTTCTAGACACTGTTCAGGAGGTTGGAACAGAGAGTTAGACATTGGCTAATGTCTCCCTTTGTAATACGCAAAAGTTACAGATGATTTTTTTACAACAATAACAGTACTATTTGGATGTTTTTACCAAATTTTATATATATATATATATATATATATATATATACAAATATATTATTTTTCTTTTGATACCAATGTCTGATCTAATACATCATTTCCTCTAATACCCATGTCCCACCATAATGTATTGGATTATTCATACTTGCTACATTATCAAAATAATTAATATGGTATAATAATATGGTATTGTTATATCAAGGTGATAATCCTGCATATATGCAACCAAAAATTTAATAATTTGTTTCTAGAGTGTTACCCTTTTATAAGTTCAGTGCCAAAATCAATTCTGAGCCCCAAAGAAGACCCTTAGTCATGTGTCCTGTAAAATCAAAAAAAGAGGAGGAGGGAGAAGAGGAAGAAGAGGAAGAGGAGAGGGGAAGAATAGAAGAAGGAGGAGAAGGAGGAGGAAGAGGAGAGGGGGAGGAGGAGGGAGAGAAGGAGGAGGCGGAGGAGGAGGAGGAGGAGGAGGAGAAGACGAAGAAGAAGAAGAAGTTGTTTACATAATTCCAAATCTAGTGAGTTAATATACAGATCATATGCTGGACTATTTTGTTATTTTGGGGTTTCTGAGACAAACTCAATTATATTTCAGGCAGGGCTATACCTACAGGTAATCTTGGTTAAATATCTTGAGTGCTTGGATTTGAACAGTGAACCATGTCTTCCAGAAGCTTTGTGCCTGATCTATTTCACCAAGGTATTCTATCTTTAACATTATTAATTTCACAATTCCAATTAACAAGTATGGGTCATCCTTCATATCTCAAATCAATCCCATTTTAGGAATGCCCTGTGCAATGCTTAGGTCCAAGTGGATCAAGGACCTTCACATAAAAGCAGATACACTGAATCTAATGGAAGAGAAAGTGGGGGAAAAGACTCAAACACATTAGCACAGGGGAAATTTTCCTGAACAGAACACTGGCTTATGCTGTATGATCAAAAATCAACAAATGGGACCTCATAGAATTGAAAAGGCAAAGGACACTGTAAATAGGACATAACTGCAACCAAGAGATTAGAAAAAAGATCTTTACCAATCCCACATCTGATAGAGGGCTAATATCCAATATATACAAAGAACTCAAGAAGTTAGACCCCAGAGAACCAAATAATCACATAAGAACAATAATACCAACCAACCAGATCTCCCAGGGACTAAACCACTACCCAAAGACTACACATGGACAGACCCATGGCTCCAGCTGCATATGTAGCAAAGGATGGCCTTGTTGGACACCATGGGAGCAGAAGCCCTTGGTCCTGCCAAGGCTGGACCCCGCCCCCAGTGTAGTGGAATGTGGGGGGGCAGATAGACAAGAAGGGGGGGTGGAACCTCCTTATAGAAGAAGGGGAGTGGATGGGATAGGGGACTTATGGACCAGAAACTAGGAAAGGGAATAATATTTGAAATGTAAATAAAAATATCCAATAAAAAATGTAAAAATAAAAATGGGGAACAGAGCTAAACTGAGGAAACTCGAATTGCCAAGAAGCACCTAAAAAAATGTTCAAAACCCTTAGTCATCAAGGGTTTGAAATGCAAATCAAAATGACCCTGAGATTCCACCTCCCAAGTCTCAGAATGGCTAAAATCAAAAACTCAGGTGATAGCAGATGTTAGCAAGGATGTGGAGAAAGAGGGACACTCCTCCATTGTTGGTGGGATTGCAAGCTGGCACAACCACTCTGGAAGGGGGAACAAAATAATCAAGGGAAGTAGAGGTTTTGAGGGACTTGGGAGGAAAAGAGGAGGGGGAGGGTGAAAAGTGGGGCAGAATCAGATATGGGAGGAGATAGGGGAGATGTACAAAGGGTCAGAAACTTGAACAGAGATGTGTAGCAATGGGGGATGGGGAAATGGGGGTAGCAACCAGAAGTCCCAGATGCCAGGAAAGCAAGAACCTCCCAGGATCCCATGGGGATATTAGCTGAAATACCGCACAAAGTGGAAGGAGAACATATTGAGGCCAATCCAGAGGTTAGGCATGCTCTCCACCCCCAGTTGAGGGACGAGGCCACCTACCCATATTCAAGTGGATCCATCCCACTTGCTGACACCAAACTCAGACACTATTGCTGATGCCAAGGAGTGCTTGCTGATTGGAGCCTGATACAGCCGTCTTCTGAGAGGCTCTGCCAGATCCTGACCAAAACAATGCTCAAAGCCAACCACTGAACTGATCACAGGGACCCCAATGGAGGAGTTAGGGGAATAAATGAAGGAGCTGAAGGGATGTTATCTGCCATCAATGAGACTGGAGGCCCTTGGTCCTCTGAAAGCTTGATGTTCCACTGTAGAGGAATACTAGGGCAGTGAGGCGAGAGTGGGTATGTGGCTGGGGGAGCACTATCATAGAAGCAGTGTAAGCAGGATGGGAAGGGGGTTTGCAGAGAGGAAACCCAGAAAAGAGATAACATTTGAAATATTTTTAACAAAATATCCTATTTTTAAAAAAGAACTTCAAAAATGAAATGACATTATGTGTGCGTCTCTCTGTATATTTTTCATTGTTATTTTTACAATTGAGTAATGATTCTGTATTTCTTGCTTTTGTCACAAACTCTATAATCATTAAGTATAATAACCAAATATAATTATTGTTTCTGAGATGTTTAATGCCAGGAAAACCAATAAGAACTTCTAGTTTTACATAATAGTATATTTACAACTTCCAACACTGTGATTTTACATGGTAGATACCAATAAAATGATTTTACAAATTTTAGTAGAAGAATAAGAGAAAGAAGCTAAATGTCTAATCTCTAACACTGTGAGACATTGAGTCTTTATCTAAACACTGAAAAGGAAGCAGGTAATTATTGACTATACTTTTCCCTACACTATTGTTCTTTATTTTCTGTTTTAAAATGAGGGTATGTATTTATATTCTTTGTCTCACATCTTCTGTAGGATGAAGAGTAGCTGTATAGAACTGTAAGTGAAGGGTGTCTGAGGGGTACCTGGAAGAGAATGTGGGACAAGAGACGCGAAGAAGGACACCAAGACAAGAGTCTGATCAAGGCTACAATTTTATTTTTTTCCCAAGGCTCAATTTATACCATAACGTGGGTAACAGAGGGAGGGGGGAAGTGTGAAACATTTACACAGGCAAGACCATGTGGTCAGGGAATCGGCTGATGTTGAGAGGATGTTAGAAAGGTCACAGGTTTCTCATATTATTAGTCAGCAGGAGAACTTTATCTTGACCAACAGATTTGTATTAGTCTTCTGCAACTGGCTGGGGATTTTCCATGAACCCAGTCATACTTAATTCTAACCATAATAATAACATTAATAATGGAGGGCTTCAAGGGCATCGCTCCCAACCTAGAATTATTTGCCCAAGATTGACATTTGCATTGAGGATTGTCTGGTTCTCTGAGTTGAGTTATTTATTCAAAATCCAGAAGAGTTCTCCTTACTGTTATACAGACTTTAAATGGAGGGTGACTCTAGCTGAAGCTCCTAGCAGTGGAGGATATGGAGACTGCACTGTCCACGTCCTGTAGCCAGGCAGGACTCCAAGTGGAGGAATGAAGACACCTACCTCCCCACAAAAACCTTCAACCTAAAATTTGTCCCTTCTACAAGAAGTTCAGGCACAAAAATATCCTAGAAAATGAGGGAATGGCCTTTCAATAACTGACCCAGCTTGAGATCCATTGCATGGGCAAGAACCAACCTCTGACACTATTAATGATACTGTTATGCTTACCAAAGGGAGCCTAGCATAACTTTCCTCGATGAGACTCCACCTATCGGCTAATCTAAACAGATGGAGAGATCCACAGCTAAATGTTAAAGGGAGCTCAGAAAGTCTTATGGAGGAGTTGGGAGAAGGGTTGAGGAATCTGGAAGAGATAATGAGTCCACAGGACGACCAATATCGTCAATAAACCTGGACCAATGGGAGACCCCAGAGACTGAACCACCAGCTAAAGAACACCAAATGGTTGGACTTAGTCCCACACCCCTGCACACATGTAGGAAATGTGGTGCAGCTTAGTCTTAATTTAGGTTCTCCAACAACTGGAATAGGAGCTTACCCCGAGTCTGATGCAAGATTGACTATTGTCAATAAAACAATTAAGTATAAATGCTGTTGAGGACATGGAAATTGAATCCTTTATTCACTATTGGAAGGAGTATGAATTGCTAAAACCACAATGGAAAGGAGAGTAGAGTTTCCTCAAAACCTTGATAGAAATAATGACCCCACTATATCACTCCTTGTAGCGTACTCTATACTCTATAACAGAAGTCTCTGCATCTTATGTTCATACAGGCTCTATTCACAATAGTAAAAAACTGAATTCAGTATAGGTGCCCACTGATGCATAAGTGGATACGTAGAAGTGGCTCATAACACAAGTGAATTTTATTCCTGAGGAAGATGAATGAAATTTGCAATAAAATGGATGGATCTAGAAAATACTATAGTAAATAAGGTTACCCCTGCCCAGAAAGAGTTGCTTCACTTCAGTGCCTGCTGTTTAAAAAACTAAAATATACTCTATTTTTATGATGTATAATTAAAAATTATTATCATTATTATTCTTTAATTGTTTTTTATAGTCCAGTTCTTATCTCCTTCCTGTTGGCCCCATGACAATTCCTCATCCCATTCCTCCTCCCTGTCTCCAAGAGGATGTCCCTACCCCTTCACTCCTACCACCCTATAACTCCCCACTCTCTGGGGCCTCAAGTCTCTCAAGGGTTAGGAGCATCTTCTCTTACTGAGGCTAGACCAGGCAGTCCTCTGTTGTGTGTCAGGGGCCTCATATCAGCTAGTGTATGCTGCCTGGTTGGTGGCTCAGTGTCTGAGAGATCTCAGGGTCTCAGGAATTTGAGACTGCTGGTCTACCTGTGGGGTTGCTCTCCTCCTCAGCTTCTTCCAGCCTTTTCCTAATACAAGCACTGGGGGCTTGGCTTCTGACCAGTGGTTGGGTGTAAGTATCTGTATCTGTGTCTTTCAGCTGTTTGTTAGGTCTCTTGGAGGGTAGCCATGCTAGGCTCCTGTCTGTAAGCACACCATAACATCAATAATGGTGTCAGGACTTGGAACCTCCACTTGAGTTGGATCCCAATTTGGGCTTGTCGCTGGACCTCCTTTTTTTCAGACTCTTCTCCGGGTTTGTCCCTGCAGTTGTTTTGGATTTCTTAGAGTTCTGCATAGTACTCACCTTTTCTCTTGCAAACTTTAAAATTTTTAGGGTTATGAGCCATCTGTATAGTCTCTCATATTATTTTTTATTACATATTTTTTATTTACATTTCAAATGTTATCCTCTTTCCTGATTTGCTGTCCATAAACCCCCTATCCCAGAACAGAAAATTAGGAGGTTTGGTTATAGGAAGAGCTTTTAAGAATCTCTGAAGTAGCATGAGTCATTAAGACACGGTTCCTAGAATATCCGAATATATTATTTGATTCCTTGAAGTAAATTTGCATAAGCTTAACTGACATTGATGTTTATGAATCATCTTACGTCTAAGGTAGGAAGATTAAGAGCAATATTTATATGCCAAACATTCGTCTTTAGAAGGTAGCAAAGGAGCAATGCCTCACTACATTTTAAAGCGATAAATAGTAGAATATGGGAACAAATCAAAGTGATTACTGTTGAATGACAACACTTTTAATTTGTCTCACAAAATAAATTAGGTTGCATAAGATTATTTTGTTTTTATTATAAGACTTGGAAAGATAAATATGAAAATTCATAACCATAAATTTAAGTATGCATGTAAGCGCATATATGTATAATTATATAATGTATAAAAATTCAATGCATTGAGAGTCATAGGGGATGGAGGGTACCAGGAGAATAAGGTCCTCTGAATCTGCTGAGCAAAGCTCATATGAACTCACAGAGACGGAAGGAGTCTAGACCAGATCTATTGTGTGTGTGTGTGGGGGGGGCGTTTAGTTTGGAATTTTATTGGACTGCTGAGTGCATGAATAAATAAGTCTCTGAAAATTGTGTAGTTCTTAGTCTCCTTTCCTTTTGTTGACTGGCACTGTCCAATATAAATGATGGTTTCTGTTTTATCTTAACTGTATTTCATTGTGTCACGCTTGCTTATTATCTCTTAGAAATTTATTCTTTACTGATGAGAGACAGGAAGAGAGTGGACCTGGATGGAAAAGGAGGTGGGAGGAACTGAGAGGAGTAGAGGAAGCAGAAATTGCAATCAAGATGTATTGTATGGGGAAAATATTATTTTAAAGGAAGGAAAATAAATTATTTCCATGTGTAAAAATAGGAACACCTATAACAGGTAGATGTTGCAAAAAAAAAGTACAGACTTCTGATTCTTGAGCCACTCAGATTTCACTTTTCATTTTGTATCCCTTTGCCAAAATTCAAGTAGTCATAAAAGAGTAGAAGGTAAATTCAGTCCATTTGTCTGGTCACTGAGATGTCTTTGGGTTTGTGGAGACGAGAAGCCATGCTATGAACACTTCCAGAAGCTATGTGTTTTAACTGGGAAACTTTTCTATAGCAAACAAAACCAGATGACAGCAGATATCTGCTTTACTTTGGGATCCATCACTTACCTTCTCAATTCACGACATATGCATGAAATCACAGCTAGAATTTTCACATGTCATTGAGATTAGACATTGAAATAAATTCAGTCACTAGTAGCTGTGTGAGCTGATATGCAGCAATTTTTATTTTCCAGTTATGGGTCTTAGTTCCACTTTAACATCACCAACTGGAGGGTACTGATTTTGAACTATTATTATTATTATTATTATTATTATTATTATTATTATTATTATTATTATTATTATTATTATTATTTAATATTAGGAAATTATTTTGGGGATTGTAGAGTAAAGAGATACAGTTTTTCAGTTTGCTACTTGATTTATTGCTTTGTATGTGTTCCTAATGAGTGTTAACATGTGTTTTTATTCATCCTGAAGAATTGTAATTTATATATCTTAAATGTATGTCTTACTGAGCAAAACGGTTCAATGATTGGAACCAAAGTAAAACCAACTTCATTGTGGCATTATGACCCTTCCTCCTCCTTTCCTTGTAAAAGCCAGATTTCTTCCTTTATACATATTGAAACTATGATTCGTTTTGCCTTGTTTCTATAATTGGGGTCCCCAACCCCTGGGTACTTCAATGCAGAAAGAAAATTGAATTTTTACACAGCGTGTGCTGGTGTAAGTGTAAACTCCAAAACCCTGTTCTCAGAGTAGACGCTATCATAATTATGGAGCTTAGCAGCTCAGACTCATCAAAGCAACACTTGGCATGTGACTGAATGTGCTAACCTGCATTGGAGTCTTATAACTTTTGCTTTTCTATTAAATTTGATGTATTTTAGCTATTACATAAAAGCAATTTGCAACTTGGTTTTCTATAAGATACTTATTTGAAGCATTCATTTGACTCACAGAACTCTGTCTCTGTCTCCTCCGTCTTCCCCTCCCCCATCTCCTTTTTCCCTTTCTCAGCAGATGTCCTGGTCCTCTGGCTCATAGAATCTTTCGATCTCTTTTATATATATGGAGTGAGCATGTGGTCAATCTCTACATTTTGACCAGTTTTGGCTTACTTTAATAACTTCCCTCACCAACAAACAAATAAAAAATGTTCTCTGATAAAGGATAAGAGCTACGACTACCTGTAGATATAATGGTAAATACTTAGAATGTCATTAGAAAGAAATTATACTGGATTAGCAAGGTGGTAATTGTTCTGTGGGTTTTATGACCCCCACCAGCCATAAATAATTGTGTAAATTTACAGTTCTAAGCATTAATACTTCCTATCCTCCTATTCAATGGGCCTTAAGTCTAGTAATCTGACTGAAAGTTATCCTCAGAATATAAATGGCACAGTGTTACCTCTCTGAATACTGTAATGCTGGTCCCTGGTGTGATTCATATGTTTATGGCCAGTAAGGACAACTGGGTGTTTTGTCACTTGGCAGCTTGCATAGCACCTTTCGATATTATATGTTCCAGTACTCAGTGAGGAAGTGTGTAGCTTAGATTCAGTTCAGTTTCTGCAAGTCCTATGCCTGAAGCATGTACTGTCTTCTGTAATAGGGTCTGAGATTCTTTTACTAGAAGCCACGAAGGGCAAAGTCAAAGGCGTATACTGTTGTGGGGGTTCTTAGACTGATTGTAGAAATAACTAAGGAATTTTCCAATTACCAGCATAGATTTGATTTTGTTATCTTATGGTTTTCAAAAGAAACATTGTCATCCCAAGTGCTATTAAAAAATAAATATATATTTATCATTTATCGGTATGTACACATATGTGTACAAACTTAACTATATATTTAAAAAGTAAATAGTGTATATATTATATTTAATCTTCCTTAAATACGCATAAATAATATATTTTCTAATAACTTTTCAAGCATCTTTAGTATTATTTATCCCTTCTCCTTCCTCCTTCTTCTGTTCTACACCCATCATTCGTCCTCAGATAAATATCCCCCCATTTGCTTTTTTCTCATTTTCCTCTTCATAGCTTCTTCATTTCCAAGGTTCCTGTTTGCCCCTCCCATGCCATGGTCCCCTTTTACTTTCCTGATATCCAGACAAACTTTAGGTATATTTAGGTTATTGACAAAGTATTGCCATAATATACTATGGATAAGCTCCTAATTATTTAAAAAAATATCAAATTCTGATAACCTATTTAGTATATACTGAAATAATATACTGCAACTATAAGGTCAAAATGCCTGACAAATAACACAAAATAAATTAGATTCATGATCTTATAATTTTTACATTAGTTAAAGTTTAATTTAATATAGCTGCTTACAAAATAGTACTAAAACCCTTGGTAGACTATATGGAAAATATAAACATTTCTCATTCGTTTTTGTACCTTATATCCAACAGTAAGTTAAATCATGCATAATCAATAGTTTTAACTTTGATTTCAAGTAAGAAGTAAAATTATGAAATCATTCATAATTTCTCTCATTAAAATATAAAGCCATTTTAAAAACAAAATCACTAATTAATCATATGGAAAACAATGCCCACTATGACATCATATTATAATCCCATTGTACAACCATAGAAAACTAGGTAATAACATACTACAAACACTTTAAGATGTTTTAGGGTCAAAGCAATTTTTTGATGTACAAAAGCAATATATTTCAGAATAACATCAACAATGTATTTTATATTTAGTCAAATACAATATTGAAAGTTTTAAATATAAAAGATAGCTGTTATTAACACATTATTAATATGTATTAAATTGTTAAAGAGTCAATAGAATGTTGCAATAAGTTTATATATTTATGCATTTCTTCTAGGTCTCATAAAGCTATGATATAATCTGCCATTCAAGCAAGTTTAACATAAAACACAAAATAATATAAAACTAAACAGTACATTTTAAAAGTCCTTCAAATAACATTTAAATAAATCTGAAAGGTTTTCAAATTTGCAAGTTTTTGATACTGTAAATAGTAGTTGTAAATTAGTGTGCAAATTGGTAAACTTGGGCCAACCATTTTTCACATAAGTCATATTTTTAATGTTAAATCAATATTGTATGAGGTTTTGGTATAGCTTCAGATATAAACATGCCATTAATTAATTGTAATTTAATGTCTTATATATTACACAGTCTACTTAAATGAACCATCTAAATTACTATTGTATCAGATGATGACTACGAATGCAAGAAGCATACAAGCATAGAAAGGATATATATTCCATGAACTTAGATATTGACATTCAGTGCCAATTTTTATTCTGGAAGAAACATCCAATGGATTTCTAAACATTTAAATAATCAGGGAATGTGGTCCACAGGAAGAGAGAAGATAGGCAGCTCTGGACACCATTGGACAGGAATACTTAAGAGGCTAAAAGACAGGTGGGAAATATAAACAGAAACCTGAAACTATGATCTCTTTGTGTGAAATCAAGAAGGCAATGTAAATAGAAAAACCAACCTGGGCTGCAGTAGGTTTCTAAAATCTCACACTTGTTTTACCTGTCATAACACAGTGATGATAGGTGTCTTTGGACAAATGGTTTTAAGGGAGTTGTGGGCCACAGGTTCCAGTATAGGCATCCTGCTTCCCTGTCACTTAGGAACACTGGAACATAGAAAACAAGAACTTAGTTCTACTAAATTCTCACACAGAGTTACGTTGGGTAACTGAAGCTAACTGGTCACAGAAAAGAACAAATAAAGCGAGAACTAGGAAACAGCTACACGTTACTATTTCTGAGTGTAAAATGAAAAATGATTCATCTTTCGTGTAAGTCACAATTCACATAGAGCAGATGCTCACAGTGACCTTTCTTAAAGGACACTACTTTGCTTTATGAATGTGCAATATTTTGAATCTTGCCACTTGGCCCAATGTCTTTTCTTTGAATTTGATTCATCCACATCCACTTCTCCAGAGTTGTGTATATGAGATTTGTCTCAAGCCAGTTTGGGATTTTTGTGACAGTGGCACCAGAGATTAAGAGTCCAAGCCTCCTCTGCGTTCTTCATTTCTTTGTGCAGTCGGTCGCAGACAGGCTTTCTTTCTCATAGGCTGTGTGCAGAGTTGAAAAGGAAGCCCCAGAGGCCTGTAACTTTCCAGTCACCAGGACTTCTGTTCCTGTTTTCATCTCCATCTTTTCTTGGTGTCTTGGGGCTTAGTTATGCAAGACAGAGCTATGTCTATTTCTGTAATGCAAATTTCCCTGGTGCTCCTTTCCTTTTGCAGTTCTTTGATCTTGGCTCTTGGATATTTTCCTACAAAATTTTACACCTATACTCTGTGTATGGCCTGGTGCTGTGGGATTTCTTTATCTTGGATTTCAGGTTAGTGCTAAGTTGCCCAGCACCCAGGATTCTGCATTGGATCATGTCACGGGTTTTCTAAATTTGACACAAGGCAATTATTTTGTTTAGCGGTTTCTCCTTTATTTGAAGACAGATGGTCTTTCTCTCTAAAAGAGTGCTTAATGATCTTGAGTTAATCTCATTTAATTATTCTGTGATTGACATTAATCATATCTTTCATAAGCATGAAAAACTGTTTTTAAGAGTTTCAAGAGGAATGTATTGTCTTTCTCCAATGTTTCTATCACTTCATAAACAAAAGAAATGTATAATTACATTAAAATGACTATATATCTGCACAAAATAGGGAATGTATTAAATAACAGGTAACCAATCCTGTTATTTACCTTTTTATAACTTTGTCTTATAGTTTTCTATTTCGCATTTAAAAAACAATATATATTTATGTGTATGTGACATGTGAACACAGGTACCATGGGGGCTAAAAGTGATTATGGATTTCCTGCCACTGATATTATAGGC
Source organism: Rattus rattus (assembly GCF_011064425.1). Lineage (NCBI taxonomy): Eukaryota > Metazoa > Chordata > Mammalia > Rodentia > Muridae > Rattus > Rattus rattus. The sequence continues at coordinate 34,027,202 of NC_046158.1, forward strand.
AGTTGTAAGCTGCTTGATATGAGTGTTGAGAGCCAAACTTGGGGGGTTGGGGATTTAGCTCACTGGTAGAGTGCTTACCTAGCAAGCACAAGGCCCTGGGTTTACTCCTCAGCTCCAGGAGAGAGAGAGACAGAGACAGAGACAGAGAGAGAGAGAGAGAGAGAGAGAGAGAAACTTGGTTTCTCTGGAAGAACAGAAAGCACTTTCAGCTACCAAGCCACTTCTCCAGGCTCTAAATATATATTATTAATTAATATAGATATATGATTAACCTAATTTATGTGCCCTCAAACTTTTATTTATTTTCCAGCTATATGTTATGGTCAATTTTATTCAGGCATGCTTTAAATCAATCTTCATCTTTTGGAAATACTTTATGAATCAATAAATGAACATGAAGTCCCACAAATTCCTGTATTTAATTATGGATATCATGATTTTATGACAATAAAATTGTCGCAATAACCTTTTAAGTGATATTTCAGCTATGTATATGTATTCTGTGCATTCTGGGGTAGGATGCATATGTTTAAAGTTCCTGTTTCTATTTGACATTATTTCTTCTCCATCATCTAAAGATTATATTTATATTTTATAGTTGAAATTCATTACTCAAAGGATTGGTTTTAAAACCTATTTTAATTCACATTTTATGTTCTAAAAATGGAAGTTGTAAAGTCAAGGCATTCATTAAGATTCTAACTGAATAGATATTCTCCAAGAATCCTTAAGCTTCCATAATGAGAAAGTGGAAATTATCCAATGAGATGAACTCTTTGCTATGTGTGTATTGCGTGTATAATGCTGCTTCAAAGTGTATGGCCCCTCTATCTCTTTTCTCTCACAGTGTTCATAAGTATTGGGTTTATATTCACAGGTAAAAATTTATCCTCTGAACACCAGAATTAAATGAATTGATCACGAGCTCAGAAGATGACTGAGAAGTAACATTCTTGCTTCTTTCACATAGAATCAGAGTATAGATCCCAGTTGCCATATTGAGCAACTCATAACTTCCTGCCTTACAACTATCAGGACATCCAATGCTTTTTTGGCCTCCTTGTTGTACATAACCACACACATACCCACATAATAAATAAATATCACACTAAGATTTTGAAACACAGTAATTACATATGATTCTTCAGATCTATAGTTAATAAAGGAATAAAAACTTGAACTGTTAGTCCTATATATGAAATATATACAGAAACAATGTGTATGTCAAATGAAGCTTTATGGTACAACACTACAACTTCATTTATGAACAAGATATTTACTTATATACCATGTACGTCAATATGATGATCATTGGACATTTGTCTGCCAGTAATATCCCACAATGCAATAATGCCTTTTCAATTTTTGAAATTGTCCAAGGAAGCAGTTATGGTACAATGCCAGAAATGTTGTGGGAGGTACTCAGGTTGGAAATTAATGGGAGGGAAAGAGCTCAATGGTTATCATGTAGAAGTGAAGTAATAGTGCTGTAAATGAGAGTATAGCAACAGAATGACCCTGGGCAAAGAACAGTACAGAACAATGTAAATACATCTGCAAATACATGGAGATATGAGAGGACCTAATCCTGATCATGGCATGGACTGTAATTGTAATGAAAATAGTCCATTTCAGTGATGTTTGAAATGGAACAGTGGTATGTTTGGGCAGGACAATCAAAAACTTTCCACATCGCTCATGTTTAACAAAGCTTTCTTGCATTCTGAAAGTTTTCAAAATGCTATTGGAACTCATAACAATTTTATAGTTGATATGAAATATTTATTTCAAGTCAGATGCTTGACTATGATATCACTTCTCGAGATAATAATAATGCTGTTAAAATATCAGACTCTTAATTCTTTTTCTTGGAAAGAATGTGATGCAAAAATGACAGCTGAATTCTCTGTGAAAATATGGGAACCTTCATATATTTTATATCTCTCTTTATTACAAATATAATGATTGTTTCTGTCTGTGACGCCAATACTGAATATTGTTCCTACTATTCCAGGCACTTACGAGATACTTTATATGATCCATATGTAACTGAGATATTTTCTTTCAATTTCGAATTCCCAATTCCTGGCAAAACTCACATTACAATAATAATGAATACGTCTTTAAAAATTATAATCAATGATTCAGACTCATAGGTTTGACGTACAATCTATTTTCAACACCAGCACAACTGTAAACTAAAGCTTAGTTTTCATAGAATAGCAAGGAGTTGCTAATTCATATCAAATTGCTGGTATTTAGTGACAATCAGCATATCAGATATGGGTTCCCAAAGGAGGTAGAGGAAATCATGACACACCAACTCTGCATTATCATGTGAAAGGCAGAAGATTAAGGAAATTTCACAACATGAGTGTAAGAGGCACATGAACTCATAAACGGAGTAATATTTAAGTTCATTAGGAATGTTGCACAGAGGTGGACATTGGCTTAAAAATAATTTAGACGATTGTGCCTCACAAGCATTAATTAGACAGAACACTCCTTTGAAAACAATTTCTGGTCAGTTCTCAAATCTGAGTCAAAAATACCTTTGTCTTCAGTTGCTAGAGAAGCCAGATATTAAAGTATCCGTTTTAGCTGTTCAGGGCTCCATGTGATAAGTGGGAGTTAAACAGACAGGGCCAGTGATAACCTATACTCTTTGGAGGCGTTTAGAAGGTTGTACTTTGTTATAGTTTTGTGACTACAAATTCATCAGTGGTAATTATGGAGTGGAGGCATCCATTCTAAGCCATGACTATCTTTGTATAAGAGCGGAAAAACCAAAGTTAAAATTAAATTTTACTTGCTTAAAGAGGAAGAATAGAACCATGTTATTTTTTATAGTCTATAATTTAGCGCATCAGTCCAGATATGCCTGGGAATATTATTTTCAGTCCCCTTGTGGGTGTAATAGCATGGTTAAATCTTACAAGAAATTTACAAATGAAACATCTACAGAACTTTTACATAAACTATAGCAGTTGTTATTGTGATGCTTATGTGAGAAGTAAAAAAAAAGATAATTTTTGGTTAATATTGACAAGGTCCTATACTACATGCCCCGAATATCAGAAATGCTGAAACCAACAAGCCAGAATCCATTTCTAAAGGAGTCTTGGATTAGTGTTAACTAAATGGGAGTAATTATACTCTTGATAATTCTATTTTGGATTGTGAATTTCCAAGGCCTAATCACTAGATACCAATCCTTTTGAAAGTAGTCTTTTTCCTCCAGTTGTTTCTTGAACTTTCTCAGTTATATTTCTACAAACATATTTCTTTCTTCCAGCACTGGCTGTGGTTTGATGACCTTGTGGCATGACTGCTATGCTGTATCTCCTGATCGTTGTTCCCTGGGAATCTATTTGTAGCTTGGGTGCTGGACTTGTTAACTGAGCTACAGTTATTGCCATGACAACCTTAGGCAAGTGGTCACTGACAGAACATAACCTGCCTCTGTATCAGTACAATCCCACAGGCTTACTTCTACCACCTTATTACTGACAGCATTTGCAAATTCTAGAAAATTCCATTATGGAGTTGATACATGATTTCTCACAGATTGTTCTATAGTTTCATTTAATGAGGCAGAGTTTCTTGCTGAAAATGAAGTTCATCCGTTCTGAAAAATCTAGCTAGTCATTTTACTCTGGGAATCCCCTAGTTTGCCTATGGTTAATAATACAGGTGTCCTGCATATCTGCTCAAATTTTGCATGACTGTTGGCCATTAAAACTGAAGTGCTCATGCTAGTGAATTAAGTACTTTATCCAGTTATCTTTCTCCCCAGAAACAGTGGTAACATTACTGAATTGAAAAGTAAAGTATAGTGCAATACATTGAAATGTATTTGGCCATAACGGTGTGAATGTACAGACTGGTTTTGACCGTGTATGGAGGTAGCATGTAGGGCCTCATGCAACTTTCTCTAAAACTAATCATATTTGGCCACAGGACAAGCTTCAACAGATAAAAGAAGTTTGCGATGATACAATGCATCCTATCAGTTCACAAAGGGCTAAGGCTACACTTCACTAACAAGAGAAAGCCCATGGAAATAACCATGGAAACTGAACAACTCTCTACTCAGTGATAACTCAGTCAGAAAAAAAAACCCTAAACAACAGAATTAAAGACTTTCTATAATTGAAAAGCAAAATATCAAAACGTCAGGAGCACAGTGAAAGCAGTGCTAAGAGAAAAATTCATAGTAATAGGTTCATAAAGAAACTGGAGAGCTCCTACATTAGCAACTGAACAGCACACCTGAGGTCCCTAGAATAAAAAGAAGCAAATACACCCAAGAGGAGTAGACAGCAGGAAATAATCAAACTCAGGGCAGAGATCAACCAATTAGAAACAAGGAGAACGATACAAAGCATCAACAAAACCAAAAGCTGATTCTTTGAGAAAATGAACAAAATAGATAATCCCTTAGCCAAAGTAAAAGACACAGAGACAGCATCCAAATTAATAAAATCAGAAAGAAAAAGGGATGCACAACAAAAGAAACCAATGAAATTAAAAACTTACCAGATCTTACTACAAAAGCCTCTACTAAACAAAACTAGAAAATCTAGATGAGATGGATGACTTTTTAGACAGTACTACCTACCTAAATTAAATCAAGAGCAGGTAAACTATTTAAACAGTCCCATATCTCCTAAGGAAAGAGAAGTCACTAAAAACTGCCTAAACAGAAAAAGCCCAGGCCCAGATAAGTTTAGTGTAGAATTCTACCAGACCTTCAAAAATGAGCTAATAATAATATTCCTGAGAGGATTCCATACAATAGAAACAGAAGAAACATTATGTAATTCATTCAATGAACCCACAGTTACTCAGATAGCTGAACCACACAAAGACCAGGCAAAGGAAGAGAACTTCAGGCCAACTTCCACTATGAATATCGAGGCAAAAATACTCAGTAAAATTCATGCAAACCAAATCCAAGAACACATCAAAATGATCATTCACTATGATCTAGTAGGATTCATCCAATGGATGCAGGGATGGTTCAATATACAGGTACTATTCAGCTATTAAAAATGAGGACATCGTTAATTTTGCAGGCAAATGGATGGAACTAGAAAATACCATCCTGAATGAGGTAACCCAGACCCCAAATAACATACATGATATGTACTCACTAATAAGTCGATATTAGCCAACATATACAGAATACCTAGGATATAACCCACAGAATTTAAGAAATAAAATAAGCAGAAATGCCAAGTGAAGATGCTTCAGGCCCACTTAGTAGTCAGAAAAAAAAATAATCAAGAGAGACAGAGGGAAGAAAGGATTTGCGCTGGAGATGGGATGGGGAGGGGAAAGGGGGAAGAGGATCAGTGGGTGGGAAGAGGGCCAGCAGAATGAATTGAAATATGCAGCCTCAGATGTTGGGAGGTAGAGAGACACTCTAGAAAGTATTGGAGACCTTGGAGATGAGAGACTCTCAGAACTCAATGAAGTGACCTTAGATGAAGTACCCTACCTTTGGGAGAGGGAACTTGAAGAGTCCCGCTCCAGTAGATAGACAGGACCTCAAGGGGAGAAATGGTATTACCAACCCGTAGTCAAAATTTCTGACCCAGAAACCTTCCTGACTAAAAGAATTGCAGGGACAAAAATGGAAAAGAGACTAAGGGAAAGCCTTTCCAACTATTGATCCATGTCCTGGGGAGACACCAAAGCTTAGCACTATTATGGATGCTGTGATGTGCTTATAGACAGGAGCCTAGCATGGCTGTCTTTTGAGAGACCCAGCCAGAGGCTGACTGAGACAGATGCAGATACTTACACCCAACCATTGGACTTAAGTAGAGGATCTCTATGGTTGAAATAGGGGGAAAATGGAAGAAGCGGAAGAGGAGGGTGACGTCATAGGAAGACCAGCTGTCTCAAATTACACAGACCCTTGAGATCTCCCAGACACTGAGCCGCCAACCAGGCAGCATACACAAGGTGGTCCGAGAGCCTGGACACATACATAGCAGAGGACTGCCTGGCTTGGCTTCAGGAGGAGAAGATCCTTAAGAGACTTGAGGCCCCAGAGAGGGGTGCAGTCCTGGAAGTGGGAAAGCATCCTCTCCAGGATGGGGGAAGGAGGAATGGGATGAGAAGCTATGGGAGGGGAGCGGGGAGGAGAGGACAACCGCTGAATTGTAAATAAGGTGGGAAAGTTAATTATCAGGAAATAAATGTAAGTTATTTGAGGAACGTTGATGAAGAAAATTTAGTTCATCTTTATAAATATGTTTGAGCCTTTAGTTAATATTTTTAGTATTTTAAAACACAAAACATTAGTTTTTGAACACTTAAGAGAGCAATATATATATATATATATATATATATATATATATATATATATCATTTAGTAGACTTTAAGGTCTCCGTGCAACTCCATAAAATATGTTAATATGATCGTAACTTCATGATGATTAGGTGAATTCTTATGTAAATGAAAAATATGTAGGGCAAATTTTTCATTCTTTGACCAGTAGACATGAATGCTATTCGAACTCTGCTTTAAATTTAATTGTTCTTCAAGTGATTGCTTCCTATACAGAAGAGACAAAGAGAACATAACAATATACAGAATATGAGGTAAAATAAAATTTGATAAGGATGTCTGATAACTGCCATTTTATAATCAGAGGAAAAAATGGCAAGAATAGTGCAAAAAGTTTGTGATTTATGAATTGATATCATATTTAATATTTGTTCACTTATATTTGTAAATTAGTATCAGAAAAGTAAAATAGAAAAGAAATATATAAAACGTAGAATAGATCTGTAAGTGTGCAAAATTATAAATGGTGTGACTAACTCATCATGAGAAAGTTCAAGCTGAATATGGGCTGAAGAGAAGCCGGCAGTGAAGAAGTGTCAGCAATGAGCATCCAGAACAGGCAGGACCCACGACCTACAGAGGACAGTTTTCAAATGCTCAAATTTGGTTTAAGTGATGAAAATAAATTGCGAGTATGTTATCTGCAACATATTAGGAAAGTTAGAAATAAATCAAGCTCCCACCTTCTGCAAAATTAAGTAAAGCAAGAAAAGTGGTATTACCTTCAGAATTCCAACCTTGGTTTTGCTAAAATTGTCTCATACTGTGTTATAGTCCAGTTTTAGAAAAGATATAGTGATCTACAAACTTCTTGGAGAAGGTTTTTTTTTCTTGCAAACATTCATGATTACCTTTAAAAGCTTAAAACGTTATATAGTAAGCTTATACACTGCCCCCAAAACAGTCATAGATTTACCTGGTAGTTTTGTTTCTCATGAAAATTTTATAAATATTATTTATACATACCTCTTTGTACAGTATTTGTAGAATTTTAAAGACAACATTTATTGTAAAAGAAAAGTTTCATTTATTTTGATGTTTTAAAATAAATAATGTGATATGGACTATATGCTGATAGTCAGAAATGCTTGTATTTACAGAAAGAATTTAGTGGAGTTCTACCCAAAGACTATACATGGACTGATCCATGACTCCAAGAGCATATGTAGCAGAGGATAGCCTTGTTGGGCACCAATGGAAGGAGAAACCCTTGGTCCTGCCGAGGCTGGACCCCTAGTTCAGGGAAATGTCGGGAGGGGGTGGTGGTAACAGAAGTAGATAGGGGGACACCCTTATGGGGGACAGGAGGGGATGGGGGTTTATGGACAGGAAGCTGGGAAAGGAAACAACACTTGAAATATAAATAAAAATATATGCAATAAAAAAGTATAAAATTAAAAAGAAAAAAAGAATTCAGTGGAGTTAAATAAACTAATGTGTTCCTAGTTAAAGCATGCTGCCTTAACATTTTTCTTAGTTTTTAAGCCTGTAATACAACAATACTATTATTATTTACAAATTTTTATGAGAATTCCATTAGAACAATGGAGAATATTTAAAGCATCAAATATAATGGCTTATAATGGTTATGTGTCACTGAGAATTGTTACTATAGGCTTTCAACAACTTTTCTTTCATGTAAATTAATGAAGAATCTTTCCAATATTCAAAAATAGAAAACAACTCTGAAACAGGTTCCAAAGGTTTAAAAGGGGTTTCCAGAAATGACTACGTGGTTGAATATTGACTGTTGTCCCAAAGGACCCCAGTTCTACCACCCACAAAGCAGCTGACAACTGACTTTGACTACAGTTTAAGTGGATACAACACTCTCCCTGGCCTCTGGCTTTATGCATATGGCAGGTCCTAGTTTAGAGCTAACCATAGGAACATAGTGTCCAATGACTGGCATTTTGAATATGTCATGTTAATCAGGGGTTTTGCACTAAGCTGAAGCTCCAGGACGAGTTAGGAATTTGTCTTTAATTATTGATCTGTGACACTGGCAACGGTTCCTCTCATGCACTGTCAGTGCTTAAGTACCTATTTTTTTTTCTAGGATTTCAGTTAAATGATGTGAACCTATTGTCTTTTTTTTTTTCATTTTATGCTCCTGAATTCATTTAGATTTGATTTTGATGTATCCAGGTGTTCATGTATTTGTAAATTAACTTTGCAAGTTTATAGATGTTAGTGTATTTGAGTAAATTAGCTATCAGATGTGCCTCCTGATTTGTATTGGACAGATGGTGGCTGTTTACTTTGAAAATAAAATGGTGCAGTCATTCTGCCTCACCTTTTATACTCACAATCGAGCCAACTTCTGCTGTGTAAATGGTATCACTCGGGGCAAGGCACAGACTGAAGGCTACTAATCTATACAGCATGAGGTAATTTAGAGAAAGATGTAGTCTGAGCTGCTTAATGGTACCTTAGAAAAGCTGACTCATCAGGGAAAGGCTCAGGAGAAATATTCTCTGTGCACTCTCTCCTATTTTCCTATGCCTGTGTCTTGAGTTCAATTAATCTATACTGTATCCTACATTTCTTCCTATTTCTTTTTAACCAGATTATTTTCTCTGTGTGTAGCATTTAAAGGTCTACATACCATTTTCTGTGTCATCAAACCCTGTTTTGTTTAAGGTGTTAAATATTTCCTTTGGTTCACCAGATGTTTAGTCTGCCTGGGCGTACTGCATTTGTCTTGTTTTCACTTTGCTCACTTTCCTGCTTCTACTAACTCAATGAACATTGCCCACTTCTATATGGCTGAACTGCCTTGATTCTTTCTCCTGCCCTGTAAATATATTCAAACCCGTCCTGACCTTCCATCCTAGGTGATAAATTCTTCATTGTTTCAGTGGAGAATGTTTAGGTCCTTGTTGGGTTTGTGGCCCATCCTGAGTTATATCCATTCCACATTCTTATATTGATTCCCTAGCCACTATATGTATGTGGAGACAAAACCTTTAAGGAGATGATTATAGTCATCTCCTATAGTCAAACTGTATGAATATTCAGATGAACAAATACAAAGGAAGGATCTACAAGGACATGGAAAAGAAGCCCATCATTAAAAAAGTCAAGTGAAACACTGACCTTGTCTTTCTAGCCCCTGTAATGTGAGGAGAAAATTTGCATCATCTAAACTACTACATTTGTGTCACTAATATGGCTGCCTTAGAATACAAATATCACTAGGATGTAAATCATTTGAGGCCATGTGTATTTGACCGAGAAAAATAATGACCTTACTATATGTGAAGTACACTGCTATTTTATTGTGGTGCTGTCAAACTTCTAAGTTTATTGTTAGATCTTAATTTATTTTATCCTTCAAGTTCTACATCATGAAGTTATTAAACTACAATCATCTTGTTGTTACAGTGGTGTTGGGGTACTTGCTCTGGCTCCCCTGAACTGATACGTCTCACTGACAAAATATCTTTTTTTAAAATTGGATATTTTTTATTTACATTTTTATTACATTTCAAATGTTATTTCCTTTTCCGGTTTCCCAGACATAAGCCCCTATCCATACTTTTGAGGGCTCAACTCTCTCCCTCTCGGGATTTGGATGCAGAGAGCTATGTTACCAGTTGAGTTCAGTTCCAGGCGCTGGCAGAAACGAGCAGGTTCCTGATGCTGACTGCACCTATATTCCTGTATTCAGAGGCACTATTCAGTTTCCTTTTGGGCCAGGAATGTAAGAAGTGGTGGTCTGTCCTGATGTCTCAGGATTGTACGAACTTCTGGGCGTTCAGCTCTCTCCCCTATGGGATTTAGGTCCTGACATGATATCTTGAAGGCTTCTTAAATATATCCAAAAATATGAGTCCTGGGAAGAGCCTTGTTTAAAATAATTAACCCAAATATTAGACCTTGTTCTTCATTCTAGGGTGCTTTTGTAATACATGTCTTATATTAAAAAGTTCTAATATTAATAACTATACATTCATGTTTAGACCACCATTGTTCAAATTTATTTGGGATATTTTTGAAAGATCCTCCACTCTTCATTTTCTGGGAGCATGCCTTGGTTATATAATCAAAACAGGTTGAGATAGTCATTACTAGCTCTATGGATATTTCTGAAAAGGACAGCAGTGACTTTCTCCCCCTTTTTAAAGAAAAGATTTCTTTATTTTTATATATTTGAATACATTATGGCTGTCTTCAGACACACCAGAAAAGGACATCAGACTCAATTACAGACCGTTGTGAGCCATCATTTGGTTGTTGCTGGGAATTGAACTCAAGAACCCAGGAAGAACAGTCAGTGCTCTTAACCACTGAGGCATCTCTCCAGCCCAGCAATGACTTCTAAACTCAACTTCAAGAGATTTGAATGCTTCCTATTCAAATTCCATCTGTGTAACTACTGATTTACTGAACTCTGTAATGTCCTGTCAATAAGACTGCCCTGAACCAAATAAAGAATTTTTAAATTCATTTCCCCACTAATATTTTTTGCAGCTTTAGGCAATTCCATTAAACTTTCTTAGTCTTCAGCTTCTCACAGGAAATAAACCTAAGATTGTTTGGGTGCTTTAGAATTCTGTAGTGTGAACCAAATAAGGTAATATGCATTATGTACACAACAACATATATATTAAAAACTCAAGAAACTAGACAGCAACAAACAAAACAAAACATGGGGTACAGATCTAAACAGAGACATCTCAACCAAGGAATCTCAAATGACTGGGAAACACTTAAGAAATGTCCAACATCCTTAACCAGCAGGGAAATGCAAATGAGAACTACTATGAAATTCCATCATATGACTGTCAGCAGGGCTAAGAACAATAGCCCTGCTATCAATAGCCCTATCAAAAATGATAGTTTGTGCTGGTAAGGACCTAGAGCAAGAGGAACACTCCTCTGCTGTGGGTTAGAATGCAAACACGTGCAGCTGTTTTGGAAGTCAATGTAGCTGTTCCTCAGAAAGTTTGGAATCAATCACCTCAAGGCCATCACGAGTTTGGGTATATACCCAAGAAAGATCTCAAGCTACCATGAAGATTCCTGCTTAACCATGTTATAGCAGCTTTATTCATGACAAGCAGAATTTGGAAACAACCTATCAATCTGGATAGATACAATGTGGTATATTTAGACAATAGAGTATTGCTTAGCTGTTAGGAAAAAAATGTGACATTATGAAATTTGCAGGCAAATGGATAGAAATAGAAATCATCCTGAGGGAGGTAACCCAGATCCAGAAAAACAAACATTATATGTATCCATTTATAAGTGGATAGTAACTGTTAAGTGAAGGAATATCACACCACAATCCACTCCAAGAGCTAAGTAACAAGGAAGGCTTAAAGAGAGACACATAGATCTTTGCAGGGGAACTGGGAACAGGTAAGCAAAGGACCAGGGTTGGGGAAGGAGGGATGGAAAAAGAGAGCACAGGGAGAGAGGACTGTGACTGGGGAAGGGGATTTAGGAGGTGGTGTGGAAACCTAGAATAGAGGAAACTTCCTGAAACCTATGATGGTGAACCTAGCGCCATAGTTTCACTAGGCTGAACCTCGTAATAATGGAGGATACAGAGCCCGAACAGAGCACCTCCGGTAAACAGGCAATGCTTCCAAGAGTTGGCAAACCAACCCAACCACCAAATCTCTGACCAATAAATATCCTGCCTGCAAGATATCCTGAAGAAGTAGTGGCTCAGAGTGAGCGGACAACAAATGCGTGGCCTAACTTGAGGCCCAAGCCACAAGAGGGAGCCCATGCCAAACACTGCCTGGATAACCAGGAGCTAGAAGCTGGATTGCCAAGAGACTTAGGGAAGAACCAAACACAGTTCACCGAAAAACAAAACAACCAACCAAACAAAAAACCAAACACCCTCATAATTAAAAGAAAGAGAAAAGGTGACATATTTGAGTGTATTAACTAAATGACAAGACTTTGACATGGTAACTAAATCTTGAGTATTAATTTCAGTCTGAAATCTCGGCATTGGTTAATATAAAATCCAACATAAAGTTTCTTCTGAGTATTTAAACTAATGATTTCCAGGCTCTTATGCTCAGTCACCCCTATGATTTGTAAGAAACTCTACATTCAATATTAGAAAGCCAATATTACTAAAGAATGTTAATTCTATAAAGTTGAAAAGTAGGTGTGAATTGTATGTTTATAAAACAAGCATTTATATTAAGAGAAAAATATGTAGTGTCCTTGTAAAGAAACACTGTTCTGTGTTCTCTTGTTTTCATGAGACAGATGGACAAGCACTAATATCCCAACTGCTCTCTATCTTTTAGTTTCATAATTGTAGCAGAATTTTCTTCCACACTGGAGACTTAACTTTCACACACATAAATGATTATTCTCATCTACCTATTTCAAAATAATTAAGTAAAAGACTTTTGTACAGTATTTTATCCCACAGATTTCATGATTTACAAAAGGTTTTCTAAATATTAGGCTCTCTGATTATCATAATTTATTACTTAAACATATCCAATTTTTATTTATAACTTTCTACACAATCACTGTACTTATAATACCCCCGCCACCCCCACTCTTTTTGAAATTCCTTGAATCCCCCCTTTAAAAAGTTCATGCCTTCTTGAATTATTATTGAATAATACACACACACACACACACACACACACACACACACACACACATACACACACACTACTGAGTCCCTTTATCATTGCTATGTTCAGTGAGAGTCAAATGGGATTGCACATTCTTTACAGGAGAGTATTTCTTGGCAGTAATATTTTTTCCATATCTAAGAAGCCATGTTCACTAGGAGTAGAACATTTTATGTGTATATATATGAGACTTAAGCATGTGACATATGTATGTTTGTGGGACTGCATATGTGAATACGTGGAAAATATAGGTATCAGTTGATTTCTATATTGTCTTTTGGGTCAGGGTCTCTCAGTGAAACGTGTGCTCACTAATTGAATAGTTGACTGGCCAAATAGCTTAAAGAATCTGATTTTCCTTGCTTTACGAGCACTCAGGTTATAGACAGGTACTACTTATACCAAAGTTTTTACATGTGTTCTGGACAACAGAACTCAGAGAACACACCTGTATTCATGACAAGGTACTACTTCAATAAGTTATGCTGACCTATTTATAAACATGAGTCTTATTTTTTTTATTGGATATTTTTTATTGACATTTCAAATGTTATTCCCTTTCCTGTTTTACTGGACATATACCCCCTATTTCATCTCACTCCCCTTTATCTATAAGGGTGTTCCCCTCCATATCTACCCTCCTTCCACCCCCTGACATTCCCTTACACTGGGGGTTCCAGCCTTGGCAGGACCAAGGGCTTCCTTCCATTGGTGCCCAACAAAATCATCTTCTGCTACATATGCAGCTAGAGCCATGAGTCAGTCCACGTATAGTCTTTGGGTAGTGGTTTAGTCCCTGGGAGTTCTGGCTGGTTAACACTGTTGCTCTTATGGGGTCGCAAGTCCCTTTCAGCTCTTTCAATTATTTTTCTAATTCCTCCAACGGGGATCCCATTCTCAGTTCAAAGGTTTGCTGCTTGTATTTGCCTCTGTATTTGACATGCTCTGATTATGCCTCTCCTGAGACAGCTGTATCCAGCTCCTGTCTGCAAGTGCTTCTTATCTTCATCAGTCTTACCTAGTGTGTATATATATATATATATATATATATATATATATATATATATATATATATGCATGCTCTATACCGATGTGGGGCAGCCTCTAGATAACTATTCCTTCAGTCTCTGCTCCAAACTTTGCCTCCATATCCACTCCTATGAATAATTTGGTTCCCCCATTTTAAGAAGGACTGATACATCTGCACTTTGGTTGTCCTTCTTGCGCTTCATGTGGTCTGTGGATTATATCTTGGGTAATTCATGCTTTTGGGCTAATATCCACTTACCAGTGAGTGTATACCATGTGTGTTTTACTGTGATTGGGTTCCCTCACTCAGGATGATATTTTCTAGCTCAATTCATTTGCCTATGGATTTCATGAAGTCATTGTTTTTGATAGATAGTAGTACTCCATTGTGTAGATGTACCACATTTTTTGTATCGATTCCTCTGCTTAAGGGCATCTGGGTTCTTTCCTGATTCTGACTATTATAAATAAGGATGCTATGAACATAGTGGACCATGTATCTTATTTGTGTGTTGGAGCCTCTTTTGGGTATATGCCCAGGAGAGGTATAGCTGGGTCCTCAGGTAGTGAAATCTCCAATTTTCTGAGGAACCTCCAGACTGATTTCCAGAATGGTTGTACCAGGCTGCAATCCCACCAACAATGGAGGAGTGTTCTTCTTTCTCCATATCCTCACCAGCATCTGAGTTTTTTTATCTTAGCCATTCTTGCTGGTGTGAGATAGAATCTCAGGGTTGTTTTGATTTGAATTTCCCTGATGACTCTTAATGCAGTTTCCACTTTACCTTAGACAAACTTCACTTTCTTAGCTCTTCAAGTTTATGTTCTGCTATACAGACCTTAGTTAAAATTTGGAAGAAGGTAAATGTATCTTTGATATATAGGGTAACAGGTTTTTCCCTCAGCTTCTCCACAACCAATTCCCCTGTCTTATTGCCGGACCTCACCTCACCTCACCCACTGCCTACATTATCAGGGGACTCTGCATATTAAAATGGCTACATCAACTTGCTTCTTAGGTTATATTAATGCGATCCTGATAGCACAGTCTGTTTGTTCTTACTCCTGTGGACAGCTTCAGAGTACTCCTCTAGCCCATGGCAAAATTCTTGTCACTTCCCAGTTCTTCGACACACATTTTGCCTAGAACCACCAGTGGTCACACCTACCACAACTGCAGACGAATTTTTACCAGACAACACACAACCACAACACTCTTTTAAGAACCAGTGGGATTTACAGAAACTAAGAAACAAAGCAACCACCCAGCAAAAGAAAGACAAGTTCTAAGCAACTGGAACTAAAACCTTGCAAAAGACAGATGCTTAGATATTAACATAAAAAAAATCAGTTATAGCCAGGACAGTATACATCAACTAGAGCCCAGCTTACAACTGCACATCCTGAGTATTCTAACATAACTAAAACATAAGAAATCATAAAACCACTTTTATAGTATGATAGAGATCCTTAAAATGGGAATGAATCTATTAAAGAATTCATGAAAACCCAAAATACACAGAGGAAGGAAATGAATAAAGCAATTTAATACCTAAAGGTGAACTTCAAATCAATCAAGAAAACCGAAGCTGAGAGAAATCTCCCATCTTTTGTATATTCTGTTTGTAAAGCTTACGTTGAGGTTCCAGTTTGAGTTCCTAAAAGTTTTATTTCCAGATTTCTTTCTTCTCCTTCTTCTATTCCTACCATCCTTAGGTTTGATTTTTTTTTTATAGAATCTAAGATTTTCTCGATGCTTTACATCATTATGTGTCTTAGATTTAACATTTCTTTGTCCAAGATATCCATCTCTCCTGTTGTGCCTTTAATGTCTGAGAAGAAACCAAGCTGAAATGTACAAAAGGTATTTTCAGCAATCATTTCTAATTTAAAGAAGATAATACTTATTAAGGTACAAGAAGCATCCAGAACATTAAATAGACTGGTCTATAAGAGATATTAACCTCTACACCTAGTAACCAAAACACTAAATTTACAGACAAACAATGAATATTAAAAGGTGCCAAGGATGCCCACTCTCTCCCTACTTATTCAATATAGTTATAGCCAGAGTAATCAGAGAACAAAAGGAGATCAAAGGGATGCAGATTGGAAAAGAAGAAGTCAAAATATCACTATTTGCAGATGATATGATAGTATATTTAAGTGATCCCAAAAGTTCCACCAGAGAATTACTAAACCTGATGAACACTTTCAGCAAAGTGGCTGGGCATAAAATTAACTCAAATAAATTCAGTAGCCTTCCTCTACACAAAAAAGAAACAAGCCGAGAAAGAAATTAGGGAAACGACACCCTTCACAATAGTCCCAAATAATATAAAATACCTCGGTGTGACTTTAACCAAGCAAGTGAAAGATCTGTATGATAAGAACTTCAAGCCTCTGAAGAGAGAAATTGAAGAAGATCTCAGAAGATGGAAAGATTTTCCATGCTCATGGATTGGCAGGATTAACATAGTAAAAATGGCCATTTTACCAAAAGTGATCTACAGATTCAATGCAACCCCCATCAAAATACTAATCCAATTCTACAGAGAGTTAGACAGAACAATTTGCAAATTCATCTGGAATAACAGAAAACCCAGAATAGCTAAAACTATCCTCAACAATAAAAGGACTTCTGGGGGAAATCACTATCCCTGAACTCAAGCAGTATTACAGAGCAACAGTGATAAAAACTGCATGGTATTGGTACAGAGACAGACACATTGACCACTGGAATAGAACTGAAGACCCAGAAATGAACCCACACACCTCTGGTCACTTGATTTTTGACAAAGGAACCAAAACCATCCAATGGAAAAAAGATAACATTTTCAGCAAATGGTACGGGTTCAATTGGAGGTCAGCATGTAGAAGAATGCAGATTGATCCATACTTATCACCCTGTACAAAGCTTAAGTCCAAGTGGATCAAGGACCTCCACATCAAACCAGATACACTCAAACTAATAGAAGAAAAACTAGGGCAGCATCTCGAACACATGGGCACTGGAGATAATTTCCTGAACAAAACACCAATGGCTTATGCTCTAAGATCAAGAATCGACAAATGGGATCTCATAAAACTGCAAAGCTTCTGTAAGGCAAATGACACTGTGGTTAGGACAAAACAACAACCAACAGATTGGGAAAAGATCTTTACCAATCCTACAACTGATAGAGGTCTTATAACCAAAATATGCAAAGAACTCAAGAAGTTAGACCGCAAGGAAAGAAATAACCCTATTAAAAAATGGGGTTCAGAGCTAAACAAAGAATTCACAGCTGAGGAATGCCGAATGGCTGAGAAACACCTAAAGAAATATTCAACATCTTTAGTCATAAGGGAAATGCAAATCAAAACAACCCTGAGATTTCACCTCACCCCAGTGAGAATGGCTAAGATCAAAAACCCAGGTGACAGCAGATGCTGGCAAGGATGTGGAGAAAGAGGAACACTCCTCCATTTTGGTGGGATAGCAGACTGGTACAACCATTCTGGAAATCAGTCTGGCGGTTCCTCAGAAAATTGTACATTGAACTACCTGAGGACCCAGCTATACCTCTCTTGGGCATATACTCAAAAGATGCTCCAACATATAACAAAGACACGTGCTCCACTATGTTCACAGCAGCCTTATTTATAATAGCCAGAAGCTGAAAAGAACCCAGATGCCCTTCAACAGAGGAATGGATACAGAAAATGTGGTACATCTACACAATGGAATATTACTCAGCTTTCAAAAACAATGACTTTATGAAATTCATAGGCAAATGGATGGAACTGGGAAGTATTATTCTGAGTGAGGTAACCCAATCACAGAAAAACACACATGGTATGCAGTCATTGATAAGTGGCTATTAGCCCAAATGCTTGAATTACCCTAGATGCCTAGAACAAATGAAACTCAAGACGGATGATCAAAATGTGAATGCTTCACTCCTTCTTTAAAAGGGGAACAAGAATACCCGTGGCAGGGAATAGAGAGGCAAAGATTAAAACAGACACAGAAGGAACACCCATTCAGAGCCTTCCCCACATGTGGTCCATACATATACAGTCACCCAATTAGACAAGATGGATGAAGCAAAGAAGTGCAGGCCGACAGAAACTGGATGTATATCTCTTCTGAGAGACACAGCCAGAATACAGCAAATGCATAGGCGATTGCCATCATTAAACCACTGAACTGAGAACTGGACCCCCATTGATGGAATCTTAGAAAGGACTGAATGAGCTTGAAGGGGCTTGAGACCCCATATGAAAAACAATGCCAACTAACCAGAGCTTCCAGGGACTAAGCCACTACCCAAAGACTATACATGGACTCACCCTGGATTCTAACTTCATAGGTAGCAATGAATAGCCTAGTAAGAACACCAGAGGAAGGGGAAGCCCTTGGTCCTGCCAAGACTGAACCCCCAGTGAATGTGATTTTTGGGGGGAGGGTGGTAATAAGGGGAGGATGGGGAGAGGAACACCCATAAAGAAGGGGAGGGGGAGGGTTAGGTGGATGTTGGCCTGGAAACCGGGAAGGAGAATAACAATCGAAATATAAATAAGAAATACTCAAGTTAATAAAGATGAAAAAAGGGGGGGGCAGGGAAAAATGAAATATCATACAAACATATAACTTACTCTAATATAAACATATAAATATATTAATGTAATGTAAACATTTTAAGATAATATCTGACTTCTCAATGTAAACTTTAAAAGACAGAGAGTTTCTGAACAGATGCTTTATAGACTCTAAAGTCCCCAATACCAGACCGTATTACCATATGCAGCCAAAAGTTCAATCACAATTAATGGAAACATAGGGCATTCCATGATAAAACCAAATTAAAGCAATATGCATCATCATCAAATACAGCCTGACCAAAGTTATTAAAAGGAAAACTTAAACTCAATAGATTAACCACACCCCAGAAAAATAAAGAGTGTTGGCCAACCAGCATATAGAAAAAGGGGAACACACACACACACACACACACACACACACACACACACACACACACACGCACAAACACACCAACACACACAAAATCCACCACCACCACCAACAACAACAACAACAGCAATAATAGCATAATAGTAGGAATCAAGGAAAAGCCCTTATTTATATCTCTAAAAACCAATACTCCTAATTACAGATTAAGAGAATGCATTTGAAAACATGATCTATCTTTCTGTAGCATCTAGGAAAAACACCATAATATCAAAGATACTTTATCTCAGGATAACATAAGAGGAATAAAGGTATTCTAAGCAAATGGACCTAAGAAGCTAGCTGATGTAGCCATTTTAATATTTGAAACAATAGACTTCAAATCAACACTAACCAGAAGAGATAAGGAAAGTCATTACATACTCACCAAAGGAGAAATATATTTCAATAAAATTTACAATGTTGTACAGCTGTACACTGAACACAAGGGCACCAAAGTTCTAAACAGGAACACTTCTACAGCTTAAACAACAGTTTCATTCTCAAAAACTTATAGTGGGAGATTTCTATAACACAGTCTTGCCAAGAGACAGATTATCTAGCCAACATTAAATGGATAAATGTTAGAGCTACCTAAGCTTATAATTCACATGAACCTAACAGATATTTATAGAACACTTTCCCCCAAAACAAAGCATATACCTTCTTATCATTACATTATGGAATTTTATTGAAATTTGACTGTATACTCAAATACAATTCAATTCTCAAGAGACACAAGAGCATTGGTCTATTACCCTGCATCCTAATTGATCACTGTCAGTTAAAGATGGATATCAATAGAAACTGAAAACAGAAAGCTTAAAAATTCATGGAAACTGAGTTTATATATATATATATATATATATATATATATATATACACACACACACACACACACACACACACACACACACACACAGGGAAGGAAATAAATAAAGCAATTTAATACCTAAAGTTGAACTTTGAATCAATATGAATATATGAATATATTGAATGATAATACTAATAACAACATGAAAGCTCTAAAACAAAAGGAAGATATAACACCCAAATAAAGTAGATGACAAAAAGTATTCAAAGTCAGGGCTGAAATCAATAAAACAGCAACAATAACAACAAACAATAAAATCAATGAAAGAAAGAATTGGTTCTTTGAGAAAATCTGTAAGATTAACAAACACTTATAAAAATTTGTTAACAGACAGCCAGAGATTGCCCAAATAAACAAAATTAGAAATGAAAAGTGTTCACCACAGATTAAAGGAAGATTTCAATCAAAAGCCTACAAACTCCTGGAATCTAACAAGGCACAAATAAATAAATTAATTACTTTTTAGAGGCCAGAGAAAGTGAAAACACAATATACCCCAATTTATAAGAAACAAAGAAAGCAGTGCTAAGAGTTTCATAGTTTGTGGTACTAAGTGCCTTCATAATAAATTAGAGAGATTTTATACTAACAAATTAACAGCACACATGAAAGCTCTAAAAGAAAATGAATCAAGCACAGACAAAAGAAGTAGATAGCAGGAAATATTAAAACTCTGAAACAATACCAATAAAATAAAAGCAGAGAGAACAATATAGAGAATCAATGAAATAGTGTTAGTTCTTTGAGAAAATTCATAACATATACAAATTCTTATCCATACTAATTAAAAGGCAGAGAAAGAATATGTAAATTAACAAAATCAGAAAGTAAAAGAGAGACATAACAACAGGTATCCAGGAAATCCAGACCATCACAAGAATATAAATCAAAAATCTGTACTCCACAAAATTGGAAAACCTAAAAGACATGAATGAATTTCTTGATAGATACCACTTTCCAAAGTTAAATTATGAACAGATAAAAGTTTAAATAGACCTATAACTCCTAATGAAATAGAAGCAGTCATTAACAGTCTTGCAACAACAAAAACAAAGCCCAGGGCCAGATAGTTTTAGCACAGAATTCTATCATATTTTCACATAGGAGCTAATACTATTACTCATAAAGTTATTTCCACAAAATAGAAAGAGAAGGAACATGGTCAAATTCATTTTATGAGCTTACAGTCACCCTAATATCCAAACCACATGAAGACTCAACAAAGAGAATTACAGACCAATATCTCTCATGACTATTGATGCAAAACACTCAATATATTGCTTAAAACCTCAATTCAAGAACACATGAAAAAGATTATCCTCCATTAACAGAGCTGTTGGGATGGTTCAACATATGAAAAAATGCCAATGTAATCTACCATATAAACAACAAAAAAGAAAACCTCATGATCATCACATTAGATGCTGATAAACCTTTGACAAAATCTAACACTTCGTCATGATTAAATCTTAGTGACATCAGAGATGCTAGGGATATATCTAAATATAATAAAAGCAGTAAACAGCAAGGCAGTAGCCAACATCAATTAAAATGGAGAGAAACTTAAAACATTTCCACTAATAGCTCTATTCAATATAGTTCTTGAAATTCTAGCTAGAGCAATAAGAGAACCAAAAGAGAGGAGGGAAATAAAAATCGAAAAGGAAGAAGTCAAAGAATTGCTGTTCATAGATCATATGACACTGTGCATAAGCGACCACAAAAATTCTACCATGAACACCTATAGCTCATAAACTCCTTCAGTGGAGTGGCTGAAAAAACAGTATCCTATATATAAATGACAAATGGCCTCAGAAAGAAATCAGACAAATATTACCCTTCACAGTTATCACAAGTAATATTAAATATCTTGGTGTAACTATAACCAAGCAAGTGAAAGACCTGGTATGACAAGAATTTCAAGTCTTTGAGGAAAAAAATCTGGAAAAGATATCAGAAAATGGAAAAATCTTCCATGCTCATGAAGCAGTAGGATTAACATAGTAAAAAATGGTCATTTATCAAAAGCAATCAACAGATTCATAACACCTCCATCAAAACTACTACACAATTGTTTAGCAACATTTTAAAACAATGTTAATTTCATGAGGAATAACAAAAATCCAGGATAGTCACTGCAATCCTGTATAACAAAAGTATTTCTGGAGGTATCACCATTCATGATTTCAAGTTCAAAATAATGTAATAATAATCATAACAACAACAATAATAATAATAGCCTCATAGTATAAGCATGAAACCAAACAGGTTGATTAATGGAATAGAATAGCAGACCCAGACATAAATTAACATACCTACAGACAAACACCTGACTTTTGAGAAAGAAACCAAAATTACATAATGGAAGACAGCATACCTTCAATGGATGGCACTGGTCTAACTAGATGGTACCATGTAGAAGGAAGAAAATAGATTTATATTTAAATCTATTTAAATCACCCTGAACAAACTTTAAGTCCAAATAGATTGAAGGCCTCTACATAAAACCAGGTACACTGAACCTGTTAGAGTAGAAAGTGGGGAATATTGAACACATTGACATAGGAGACAACTTCCTGAACAAAACACTAATAGTGAATATACTAAGAGTAACAATTCCCTGGGCATTTCCCACTCTGACACCCCAAGTCTGTGCAATAGGTGCACCCTCTTCTACTGAGCAGAATATTAACTGAATAAGTAAAAATTAAAAAAAAATTAGTCTAAAAATAAAAAAGACTGACAATCAATGAATGGGACCTTGTGAAACTGAAAAATCCCTACCAAGCAAAGGACACTATCATTAGGACAAAACAACAGCCTAAAAAATGGGAAAATGCCTTTATCAATCCAACATATAACAGAGGGTTAATTTCAAAAATATATAAAATGGACATCCACAAACGTAATAATCCAATTATATTTTTTAATAATGGTGTTTAGATCTAAACAGAGAATTCTTAACAGAAGAATCTCAAATAGCTGGGAAACACTTAAAAGAAATGTTCAGCATCCTTAGCCATCAGGGAAATGCAAATCAATACAAAACTGATATTCTATTTTATACCTGCCAGAATTGCTAAAATCAAAAGCAGAAGCAGCAGCTCATTTTGGCAAGGCTGTAGAGCATGTGGAACACTCCATTACTGGCCAGAGTGTGGACATGTACAGCAACTTAGGAATCAATACAGTGGTTTCTTAGAAAATTGGGAATCTACCTCAAAACTCAGCTACATCATTCCTCAGTATATACTCAAAGGACACTCCATTGTACCAAAAGGACACTTGCTCAAATATGTTTACTGTATCATTATTCATAATAGCCAGAAACTGGAATAAACCTAGATGTCCATCAACTAAAGAATGGCTAAATAAAAAGTGGTATATTTGCACAGTGAAGTTTTACTCAGCTTTTAAAAGCAATAACATGAAATTTGCAGGGAAGTGAATGAAACTTGAAAAAAATGACCTGTGTGAGGTAATCAGACCCAGACAGACAAACATAGTAATTATTCATTTAAGTAGATAGTAGCTGTTAAGGATTCCAGACTACAATCCACAGACCTAGAGAAGATACTTAACAAGTAGGGTTCAATGAGGGACTTATGTATAAGTGTAACTTTAATTCGCCAAATGATTTTGCCATTTTGGAAGCTTATTGCTGAATAAACTTACCATTTCCAGCTCTTTGCTAAACTCTGTCTGCTTCAACTCAGCTGTTCTGACCTAAAGTCCTCTCCAAGCTGGCTGATTCAAGCCAGTTTCTCTTGGGTTGTGAATGATTAGCTTTGCTTGGCCTCAACTTTACTCTGCCAATCTGTTCTAGTCTGCTAGCTTCTTCTCATTCTCTGGTTTGTTCTGTCTTTACTTGCAATATGCCATGTAAAACTGTCCTGGAGAAACTGCTGGTGCCCTGCCCCCATTGTTCCCTGAACTGCTCTCTTATGCCTCACCTCTATTCTGCATTGTTCTCCTGAGAATTACCACATCCTAGGTCTCATTCTGTCCAGTCTTTCTCTGATTTGTCTGCACCCCAACTAAACAACACTTTCAAACATGTCTTCTTCCTTCTGCAAACCAATATGAGCTTCATTGTTTGGGACTAAAGGTATGTTACATTTCAGCCAGATCACACAGACCTAAAATGTCTTTGGATGTGATCTATTGCTATAAGGTTTCTCCACACATATGAATCTCTCTGGGAATAGGAAATATGGAATTTTCAGATGTATTACAGGTAGGTATTGATAGGAGCAGAAGGGATGCGGGCAGTGGAGGTAGTACTGAAGCAGACACATGAAGTGGGGGAGGCTTCTTGGGGATAAGCTAGAAACCTAGTGGAATGGAAACTCCAGGAAATCTACTAGGGTGACACTAGGCAAGACTTGACCTTTTCCTGCAACCAGGCAAGACCTCCACTGGAGGGACTGAGATACCAATCCAGCTACAAAACCTTCTACCTACAATTTGTTGTAGTGACAAGATATGTTGTGGGAGTGGCAAACCAAAGATTAGAACAGAGAGGTGGCTCACTCTTTGACTCTTCATGGAAAGTCAGGTGCCAGAGGCGAGACAGTTCAGAGACCTAGGACAGAACTGAACAGAACTAGAAAAATTAATGAAATCCTACTGATAACTTGCTATACTCAAATATTGTTTCCTAGTTCTATTGTCATCAGAGAAGCTTCATCAAGGTACTAATGACAAAAGATGCAGTGATCCCCAACTAAGGATTAGGTTGAGCTTGGAGAATGCTACAAAAGAAGGGGAAGAAGGATTTTAGGTGCCAGGAGGGTCAATGATACAACAACAACAACAACAACAACAACAACAACAACAACAACAACAACAAAACCCTCAGATAATCAACTAACCTGGGCTCACAAAGACTGTACTGACAACCATAGAATTTGCATGGGTTTTGCCTAGGCCCTCTGAATATGTTACAGTTGTGTAGTTTGATTTTCTTGTAATACTCCTAATAATGAGCACAAGGATGATATCTGACTCTTTTGCCTTCTTTTTGAAAACATTTCCACTTATTCAACCCTTAATACAAGGGGTAGGGCCTAATCCAACAGCAACTTGATGTGTCATGTTTGCTGATATCCATGGGAGGCCTTCCCTTTTCTAAAGACAAATGAAAATTGAGTCATAGGGAGGTTTATGGGGAGACAAGGAAGACAGGAGGGAGGAGAAACTGTGGTTAGGATTCAATACATGAAAGAATAATGAATTTTGAAAATTTAAATATAAGTTAAAAATAGGGCAAACAAAAGAAACCATGGTAATCCAGAGAATTATAAAGACACTTTAAAAATCTCTACTCTAAAAAATTGGAAAATTTAAAAGAGATGGCTAACTTTCTGTATACTTACCACTTATCAAAATTAAATTAAATCAGAGAAGCAATTTTAACAGACCTAAAATCCCTACTGAAGTAGAACTAGTCATTTAAAAGTCTCCCAACCAAGTCACAGCATAGGGCCAAGTAGTTCTATTGCAGAATTCTAATAGACCTTCAAAGAAGAATTAATGCCAGCACTCCTCAATTTCACCTCTGTCTCTCTCTCTCTGTGTGTCTCTGTCTCTCTCTGTCTCTCTCTGTCTCTCTCTCTGTCTCTCTCTGTCTCTCTCTCTGTCTCTCTCTCTCGCTCTCTCTCTCTCTCTCTCACACACACACACACACACACACGTCAAAAGGAATATGAACCAAATTCACTTTATGAGGCCACAGTTGCCTGATAACCAAACCATATAAAGATATAACAAAAGAACGATAGATCAATTTTCCTTATTATTATAGATGAAAAAGGTTTTGATAAAATACAGCTAATATGATAAAATACAACTAATATCAACTTTTAAGTGAATGCATATCAAAATTTACTTCTGAGTCTGGATTGCCTCATTCACAATTATTTTTTTTAAGTTGGATACATTTGCCTATAAATTTTATATCATTTTATTTTTACTTTTGTGTAATACTTCATTGTGCAAATATACCACATATTCTTTATTCATTTTCTGGTTGACATATATCTCTGTGATATCAAGTTTCTGGCTAGTATGAATAAAGTCAGAGTAAACATATTTTAACAATTATCTTTTTTCTAGGATCGAGTGTCCTTTGGAAACATAAGAATGTGGGCGAGGGGGAAGGTGGGGAGAGCAAGAAGGAATAGAGTTAGAAAAACTACGTGAAATGTTTTATGTTAAAAAATAATTCTATTTTCAATAAAATAAAAGAAAAAACAGATCTAAAAGATCATGCACCAATGTTAAGTAGGCTTCACCCAGAGATGCAGAAATGGTTGAACATAAAAATTAAAATGTAAACCACCATATGAACAAACAGATAGGCAAAAGTTAAATGATCTTTCCATTAGATGCAGAAAAGAATATTAATAAATATAAAGCTTCTCTCTGATATAATAGTCCTAACATGACTAGAGATAAAGGGGGCAAACCTAAATATAATTAAATGAATTTAATGTAAGCCTATATCAAACATCTAATTAAATGGAGAGAAACTCAAAGCAATTCCAGTAAATTTAGGAATATAAACAAAGCTTTCCACCCATATATATATATATATATATATATATATATATATATATATATATATCATTTTATATATATATATATATATATGGAGAGAGAGAGAGAGAGAGAGAGTATAATGATTGAAGGAGTAGCTAGTATAGTAAGACAAGAGAAGCATATTTAATGCATACAAATTGGAAAGGAAGAAGTGAAAGCGTCTTTATTTGCAGATACTACACATAAACAACCATAAAACTTCCACCGGTAAGGTAAACTATGTCTGATAAACTTTCTCCACCAAATAGCTGGCAAGTAATCTCAGAAAAAACAGTATCCCTCCTATTGACATATGACATATGGACTGAGAAAGAAATTTGTGAAACAAGGTCTTTCACAATTACTACAAATAGTATAAAATATTTTAGGGTTAACTATAGTCAAGCAAGTAAAAGGATTTTACCAGAAAACTTTAAGATATTGAAGAAGATGTCAGAAAATAAAAAGATCTCCCATGTTCATGGATCTGTAGGATAGTAAAAATGAATACACTAAAAAATAGATCTACAGATCCAGTGAAATTCCCATCAAAATCTCTACCCAATTTTTCACAGATCTTGACAGGGTAATTTGCAGCTTCACGTGGAAACACACACACATGCACACACACACACACACACACACACACACACATGTGATATGTAAAATAATCCTGAACAACAATAACAAAAGAAATGTATAAGTTTATACAACTGTGGACATCCTATTTTTAATAAATAAGCATGATGTACACATTGGCAAAAAAGACAGCATCATCAACAAATAGTGCTAGTAAAACCGAATGTCTAACTGAAGAGGATTCCTAGTAGATGCATCGTAGCCTCATGTATAAGTCATAACTCTAAATTATCAAAGACCTCCATATGAAACTGAACATGCCAGAGGAGAAAGTGAGGAAATCGTTTTGAACTCATTATCAAGGAAAATACTTTTGAACTCAGGAAAAGAGCCTGAGCTATAAGCACAGGCACTAAGATCAATAATTAATAAATGCAAGCACATGAAACTGTGAAGCCTCTGTATGGCAAGCAACACCATCATTCAGACAAAGCAGCAGCCACAGGATGGGAAAAGATTTTTACTTATTACACATTTGATTGAGGGCTACTATTCCAAGCACATGAACTTTAAAATGACATATTGAAGAAACAAACAATTCAATTAAAGAGCAGATAAGAAACAGAATTCTCAAAAGCGGAAACTTAAATGGCTGAAAAATATTTAAGAAATGTTCATCAACATTAGTCATCAAAGAAAGAAAAACCAAAACTACTTTGTGATTTTTATCTTACCCCTGTCAGAATAGCTAAGATCTGTAAAAAACAAGTGACAGCTCATGCTGACTGGAATGAAGAATTAGAGGAACATTTATCCATTGCTGGTGGGAAGACAAAGTTGTACTCCCACATAGTATTCACTGTTTCTTTGTAATATTTGAATTGATCTACCTCAAGATCCAGCTACACCATTCTAAGGCACATATCTAGTTTGCTTTATAATACCAAAAGGACACTTACTCATTCATTTTCACCGATGCTCTATTTATAATAGGCAGAAGGAGGAAACATCCTAAGCAATCCTCAATAGAAAAATTGATAAAGAAAATGTTCTATACTTCTTCCACTAGTCTTACTCTGCTGTTAAAAAATTGAAATCATGAAAATTTAGGAAAATGGATGGCACTAGAAAAAAATCCTCATGAGTGAAAGACCCAGGAAAATTTCTATGGTATGTATTTTCTTATGTTTATATGTGGAAATTAACTTTTAAGACAATTATAATCAACCTAAAATCCGTATAACCATATAGGTTACTTTTAAAGTAGGGATTGGGGATACATAGTAGGGTCAGATTGATATCATTTTGGAAGGTGAAATGATATAGGTATTGAAAGTTATGGATGGAATGAAGAGAAATTGAATGAGAGGATAAAATGGATAAGGAAAAAAAAGAGAGCCACAAAGGAGGGGATAAGAGGGGAAATATTAAAAGTATAAGGGCTTTATGATTGGTAACTCTAAAACCTAACACAGTAGAAGCTTCAATATATATAAGCAATCTAAATAAAATCACCAAATAAGGGGGGATAAACAAGCCAGTGTTGACATTTGTAATCAAAGAAAGCATAAAGTACCAGGATTATGTTGCATCCTATGTAGTTGTGGGCCAAAGAGTTCCCATGGAAACCCCCAATAATCCAGGCTGCCAGTAGCTAGCTCTCTGAAATTAACATCAAGTCCTTATTGCTGGAGACAACACCTATACAACTCATTGACCATGGAGAAGTCAAACTGTTACCTACACTGAGTCTTCACTCCTACATGGTAGAATCTTTGGACAGGAAGGTACTTTACATGTTACCAAAGGAGAAATAAAACACTATTTAAAACACCAATTCTTTAATCTGAAATGGTGTCTTGCTGACAAGACATGCTAGGGCAATCCTGGCCTGAAGCTTGTGAGAGTTTAGAGTTTAGGCCTACTACAGGAGAGGAAAATAATCCTGGACACAGTTTGGTATCTACAGATGGAATGGATCTTTAGGTGGGGCAGTCTCTGATTAGCCTTTCCTTCAGTCTCTGCTCCACTCTTTGTCCCTGCATTTCCCTTTGACAGGGGAAATTCTGGATTAATATTTTTGAGATGTGTGTTTGACCCCATCCCTCAAATGGGGGCCATGCCTATCTACTGGATATGGTCTCTACAGATTTTATTTCCCCCTTTGTTGGGTATTTTGGCTAATGATATCCCTGTTGGGTCCTGGGAACATCTTGGGTCCCTGACATCTGGGACTTGTACTGGTTACCCCCAGTTTCCCATCCCCTACGGCTTAACACCTCCTGTTAATCCCTGACCCTCTGTACTTCTCTCCAGTATCCTCCTATACTTCATACTTCCCTCCGTTTTCCATCCCCATCTTCTCTCCCTCCCAGATCCCTTGCTCCCTCTACCTCCCATGATTATTTTCTTCCCCCTTCTGAGTAAAACTAAAGCATCACACTTTGGTCTTCCTTCTTCTTGGGCTTCATATGGTCTGTAAAATAACCACTTTCAAATGAAAATCTACTTTTATCCAAGGAAGTCTCGAGGGAAAAAATACTCCTAAGGGTAGGCTACATGTTTAGTAATATATAGCCAACAGAAATAGCCTCAAGGGGATCTGTGGAGGCCCCTTGCATCGTGTCATGTCAGGGTTTTGTTTCTTTTAGAATCCTTTTTCATATTTTTAATTTTTCACCTCTTAATTTTTACTCATTCTGCATATTTTCTCTTTTTATACTCTACAAGTCTATTTCATATACATTATGGCTCCCAGTTTAGTTTTTTAAAAAGGGTTCTTGAGTTTGTGAATGAGTGATTCTCTCTCTCTCTCTCTCTCTCTCTCTCTCTCTCTCTCTCTCTCTCTCTCTCTCTTTTTTTGGTTCCTTCTCTTAATCTGTTTTCCTTCTGTTGTTTGTTTTGACTAATTCCAATGTGTTAGTTTTTCCTTTCTCTTATTAGATTTTATTTTATTTTATTATTATCCCATAGAAGCCTGTTTGTGACCTAATGAAAAACAGAAACAGGGTGGATCTGGATTTGAGGGGAGTTAAGTAATATTTGGGAGATGTAGAGGCAGGGGAAACTTGTAATCACTATGAATTTTGTGAGAAAAATGTATTTTCAAAAGGGAAAAAAAGAAAACCCTTTGTAAAGAATACAGACCACTATTGAATGCTGAGAGTGGGAGAAATTCTTCCTTAGGGAAGGGCACGCCAAATTGTTAATCCAGTTAAAAATGTTCATCCCTGAAACATACACACGAATATCATTTCACAGGTAATATTTCACAGACCGAGAAGAAGGTATTGATGGGTGTGTGTGTGTGTGCGTGTGTGTGTGTATGTGTGTGTAATAATAAAATGAAAAACATAAGTCATGAATTTGAAAGAAATAAATAATAAATGAAGGAATATATATATATATATATATATATATATATATATATAATTCATGGTTGGGGAAATAAAAAGAAGAAGAAATATTGTAATTATAATTATATTCTGAATTAAGGTAATTAAAAATATAAAAATGAAAGAAGCTATGTGTGAAATAATGTCCAATGGGAAAGCCCTTCAATGAAAAGATAATCTGCTTTCAAATCTCACTACATCCATGAGCACAAATCAAGCTGTCACATTTGCTTAACTCCCCATCTTTCTCCCCTTGTAAAGTCTTATCATCCTTAAAATGTTGATGTTGACACCCAAATTAAATAATGGCTTCTAGCTGGCCACGTTGTGGACCTGTTTATATTATTCTTTAGTCTCCATTAGCCATGTAAGGAAAGAAAGATATTTTTAATTTTTGTATTGATCCTTTTGTCACTTGCGTACAGAAGAAACACAGACCTGTGTTTTTCTTAGTGTGACCTCCTGGGCTACAGCCAAAGCCTCCCCTCCCACTGTGCTCATTCGCTGCTCAGTCTAAATTGAGCACTGACGCCTGTTACCTTTCCCCTTTCTCTTTCAATATCTGTTACACAGGGTGTAATTTTACTAAAACAGGCCCTTTAATTATACATTGCCAAAAATATCCCCTACTGTGAAATGAGTCCCATGCTACAGACAGGGAAGCTGTGGGCCCTGTGAGGTTCTGAAGTTTCCATTACGTGCACAGACCCTGAGAACAGCTGTTAACAAATCTGTCTGTGGTTTGGTATGAAAAGGAGCCAGGCTGTGCTCCTGCTGTATTTTTGGTCAGAGAAAATAATTTGCATTTCGAGAGGCTTTGTGGGAAGGAGAAAAGATAGCAAAGGTATAATAACAGCTCGACATAAAGAGTCCGAGTGACATATAAATGACATCAGAAATCCGATTAAACAGCAGCAAAGACAAAGGAGTCTTCAGTGTGTGGATAGTATGAAATCTGTTTATTCATGGAAGGAACAAGTGCATTATTCAAAGAGATTGGAGAAGAAATGAGTGGATCATCAGACAGCTTAAAGTGATCTCATGTAACCAAAGAAGAAGAGTATTACTTTGGATTGTCACTGTCTCAAAGGAAACCGGGAAAGTATTTGAATTCAAAACTCCTCAATTATCAAATTTGATCTAATAGGGATAGGCTATTTTCTCACATATTTTAAGTTGCAAGATAACTAAATATAGAGATAATGTGTGTTTCTCATTATCTAAATATCCCTCTTATGTTTGTCTATTACTAGCAAATGTTCCTTACTATCAAACGTTTGTCCTAGTGGTCTAAAGTGATCCTTGGTAGTACAGAAGAAATGCAAATTGTAAACTAAGACAACGTTTACTAACTATATCATTGTACTAAAACAGTCACTTCAATTTTTCTTAGAAAATAGATGTAATGATACTTTGAAATATTTTGGATTCATAGAATTCTTTATGCAAAATACATATACAATATGACTTAAAGAGAGATGCTTGCTTCCTGTGGTGAGGCTCTTTATGCCTTTTGTGCTTTCCTTCTGCCTCTTGAATATGCATAATTTGCATATGCATATGCCCCCCTCAGGGATTTTCCTTCTGAATATGACAGAAAGATAAAATTCTGGTTCATGAAACGTGTGTGACAGAGCCATACACTGTCCCAGAGCTGAACTAAAACTCATCTGAAGTACCTACTCATATTTCTTAAAGAAAGTAGTCCTTAATTCATGGTAGCCTTTCCCTAAGTCTGAGACTGGAAAATAAAAGCTATTTGCAAGAACTCCAAACATGTCTGAATATCTTAGTGGTCATATAAATTAAAACTGAAGTGTACTGTGATGGTACTGGATATTTCAAAAATCATTACTTCCTTCAACTATGCAAGCATTATTTAATTATTATGTAGAAGCTAATGTAGAGTATTCCTACTATAACCCTGGCTAAAACTGTATGGTTGGAGAGGTCATAGGCCTTAGAGAAAAACCTACTATTGTTATTTTGCTAAATGGTAAGCTATCAAAATGTCGTCTACATATGTTGCTGTTTGCCATAGACCTGGGTTATTCTCAACCTTGCTCAGAGATTTCTTTTTTCCAGTGAGCACATATCAAGGCAGGGATTCATAACTAGTAAGCATACTGAGACTGACACCGAATTGTCCATCCTAAATCAGACATGAGGGTTCACCTGTGCACTACCAAAACCCAGGGAACAGCATGGAAGACCAGAAGAAGAGAGTTTAGGAGAGACAAAGAGTGGAGGGGAATTGTTGGAAACAGTCGTCTGGA
This sequence comes from Rattus rattus, assembly GCF_011064425.1. Classification (NCBI taxonomy): domain Eukaryota; kingdom Metazoa; phylum Chordata; class Mammalia; order Rodentia; family Muridae; genus Rattus; species Rattus rattus. Next base: position 34,059,917 of record NC_046158.1, read on the forward strand.
CAGGATAGAGCTCTCCTACTCATGACCCTGCACCATCTTTGTCTACTTCCACCAGATCAAGATATGCAAATTCATCAGAGATGGAGTTCACAATCACCATCCCCACTCCCTTACTGAGGAGTTATTAGCAGTTAATAGTTGCTGGAGGAGGAAGAACCTTGATACTTTGTGTACTGCTGTAGTAGGATTCTCATGATCCTGTGGATGGCCATATCCATCCATAGAAGGGCAGCAATAGCTTAGCATAAATAGATAAGAGATTCTTGATAGATAGTAGTCGTGAGTGAGGGAAATGGTGATGGAGATATGGAAGAGGTGAAGATTGTAGGAATAAGTATCATATTTAATTTTATACATTTATGAAATTCTCACAAATACTTTTTAAAATAAAGTCCAAAGTAGCCAAAATTTATAATAAAGATGAAAAGTCACTGCAACAGTATCTACATGTTCCTAAGATTCTCCACAGTGATTGCTACATTACCCTAACATTCTAGACACTTAAACCTACATAAAAGATTTCAAATAATCTTTATTTCACCACTTTGTTTACAAATATACTGGTAATATCATACCCTTTAATGTGTTAAAATCTCAATATTTGTTATATTATCTGTGGCCGGAAATTGGTCTCTGTGGTCTGGGTTAGTTGATGCTATTGTTCTTCCTGTGGGGTTATAATCTTCAGATCCTGCAATCCTCTTCCTGAGGATTTCCAACTTCAATGAATGGTTGGCTGTAAGTATCAACTTCTGTTTCACTCAGCTGCAACAGTATCAACTAACCAGGACCCCTCAGAGTGCCCAGAGACTAAGCCACCAACAAATGAGCATACATGGACTGGTTCATGGGCCCCAGCATCTATGTAGCAGAGGACTGCATTGTCTAACCTTGGTGGGAAAGAATACTCTTAAACCTGTGGAAACTTGATGCCCCAGGGAAGGAAGATGCTGCAAGATGTGAGGTGAAGGTGGGGTGAAGCACCCTATCAGAATCAAAGGAGAGAGGAAATGGGGTAAAAAACTCATGGAGGGGGGCCAGGAAGAGTAGTAACATTTGGAATGTAAATTAATAAAATGATTTAAAAAATGTTTCTGTGTCTCTGAATTTCTACTATACTATGTGTCTCTTCAGAGTAATTTGAAGAAAATGTATGTTCTTATCTCTGTCTATGTTTACCATCTATGTCCATGTTTCTATGTTACTTCTCTGACTTTATTCAATGTTAGGCTAAGATGTGGAAGTACAAGCCAAACAAACCCTTTACTTCCCAACTTGCTTTTTGTCATGATATTTAATCACAGCAGTAGAAACCCTAACTTTAATTATCCTGCACAGGTGACTAACTCATCTCAGAAGTCAAACATTGACAAGTACGAAGCCCAGTTTCAAGTGTGGCAAACCTCCACTTCAGTTGTTGGTCTAGAAGCATTCCAGAGTCACCCCAAAAGAATATATACTATTCTCACTTCTTTTGGTAACTGACTAAAAATTGATGGTAAGAGCCCATTGCTAACTGCATGACACATATTGGGGTTGGAGAAAACAAGATGGTACTAAATAGGAAGATTCTGTCCTGCAGGGTCTTTTATATCATAGAAAGCAAAATGGAAGAATAAAATGTCATCAACATTCTTATACAGCTTTGAATTCTGTGAATTGTAATAGAGACTTGTAAGGCAAGCTGTACCAATCGGTGTACTAATGGCAGAAATAATATGAAGTCTTGATGTGCCCATATCACTTTCTGGTTACATTTAAGGTCTGTTGTGTGGAATATAAAACATAATTGGTACTTCAAATCTGGCCAAGAACCCGTGGTTGGCAATGTATAGTTGCCAGAGTTGAAGCTACTAGGATTATTTTGCTAAATGGACACACTGTGAAATGGCCCTCTAAATTCATAATTTTCTACATGTAGCTCAGAGGAACTCTCAGACAGACATCTTGAAAGAAATTCCTTCTTAGAGTGGCAATGGTTAATATAGCAATCAAAGTATAGAGAAAAACTTACTACGAAATGTTCAGAGACAATGAAGATATCTATGTTACACTCTGACCCCACATCTCAAGAACAATCTGAGGAGAGGGAGTAGAATGATTGTACAAACCAGAAGTTTGGAAGGACTAGAACAATAGACCACTAGACTTGACCACTATACTTATGATGTAGTATAATTGTGGATGTCTGTACAAGACCTGTGCAGGATCCAAACATCCAATATCTATTTAATATGGAGTGGGAAAATGTCTAGGAGTATCCATCTTTAATAGGATGTATGGGCAGCTGGATGCTTCTGGAAAAAAGAAAGAGTGTGGTTACTGTTCTATTAACTAGAAGCTAGTGAATGATCCACACCCAGAATACACACAGCATAAAATGAAATTGCTGTTATTAAATTTTTTAAAAAGTTAAAGAAGAGAACATGAGTTGGAGTAAAGCTAGGTAGGGAGTTTATATGAAAAGAGTTAAAGGAATAAGTTAGTGTAAATGCATTGTATGAAATGCCCAAAAGAGAAAATTTTAGAGAGGCATTTCAATGCAAGTTTATAATATACCTGAATCATTCTCAATAAAGTACATGTATTAATTTTGTCTGATAAAGTATAAGAAATTTGAAAATATTTTGAATAACTCAAAATAAAAACCAAGTGTACAATTTCTGTGATTAGTATTATCATCTTCAATCAAAATCTTAAGCTATCTTTCTGTGTATTTATGTATATATCACAGTTATATCATAACACAGATATATTTCTGTCTCACTCATCCAAAAGTAAGGGAGTATTTATACTTCATTGTTAGCACAATTATTATAAACTAAGGAAGTTTTTTTTTTTTATTAACTTGAGTATTTCTTATATACATTTCAAGTGTTATTCCTTTCCGGTTTCTGGCAAACATCCCCTCCCCCTCCCCTTCCTTATGGGTGTTCCCCCTCCCCACCCTCCCCCCATTGCCGCCCTCCCCCCAACAGTCTAGTTCACTGGGGGTTCAGTCTTAGCAGGACCCAGGGCTTCCCCTTCCACTGGTGCTCTTACTAGGATATTCATTGCTACCTATGAGGTCAGAGTCCAGGGTCAGTCCATGTATAGTCTTCAGGTAGTGGCTTAGTCCCTGGAAGCTCTGGTTGCTTGGCATTGTTGTACATATGGGGTCTCGAGCCCCTTCAAGCTCTTCCAGATCTTCTCTGATTCCTTCAATGGGGGTCTAAGGAAGTTTAATGTGTAACTTTTTTCTGATCTCAATTCCAAGAAGTTCACTTTTAATAATATATTCTTTCTTAACAACTTGAGTTTTATGAAATTTGTAGGCAAATGGTTGGAACTGGGAAATATCATCCTGAGTGAGCTAACCCCAATCACAGAAAGACATACATGGTATGCACTCATTGATAAGTGGCTATTAGCCCAAATGCCTGAATTACCCTAGATGCCTAGAACAAATGAAACTCAAGACGGATGATCAAAATGTGAATGCTTCACTCCTTCTTTAAAGGGGAACAAGAATACCCTTGGCAGGGATGAGAGAGGCAAAGATTAAAACAGAGACTGAAGGAACATCCATTCAGAGCCTGCCCCCACATGTGGCCCATATATATACAGCCACCCAATTAGACAAGATGGATGAAGCAAAGAAGTGCAGAAGTGTAGATCGCTCCTGAGAGACACAGCCAGAATACAGCAAATACAGAGGCGAATGTCAGCAGCAAACCACTGAACTGAGATTAGGACCCCCGTTGAAGGAATCGGAGAAAGAACTGGAAGAGCTTGAAGGGAAACTCGAGACCCCATATGTACAACAATGCCAAGCAACCAGAGCTTCAGGGACTAAGCCACTACCTAAAAGACTATACATGGACTGACCCTGGACTCTGACCTCATAGGTAGCAATGAATATCCTAGTAAGAGCACCAGTGGAAGGAAGCCCTTGGTCCTGCTAATACTGAACCCCCAGTGAACTAGACTGTTGCGGGGAGGGCGGCAATGGGGGGAGGGTCGGTAAACCAGAGAGAGCTGGTTTTACTTCTGTTTCAGGTGTTGTCAGCGCTCTTAGAGACTGGCTTTCAGCTCTGGAGCAGAGAGACTGGAAGAATCCTGTCCCTGACTGCTCCTGGGTTCCTTTGTTCAGAGGGCTTCAAGCAAGTTTCTCTTAGGACCAGGAATGTAAGCAGAAGTAGTGGTCTCCCCTAAGCACTCAGGATTGTCTGCACTTCTAAACATCCAGGTCTCTCCTTCCTTCTTATGTATTTAAGAAAAAATACATATGGGTATAAGTTTCAAAACAAAGAAGAAGAGATGTATAGGAAGGTTTAATGGGCATAAAATGATATAATTATATTTTAATGTCAAAAATAAAGAAATAATATCAGAAACATAAACATATTCTTACAGAAAAGAAATCTAATTAAATTTCCCTATAATGGATTACAATGCCTCTAGATAGATACTGCAGAATAACAAATTAAAAGACCACTGTGAACAGTGCATCTTTTTCTGTAGGGGTTTGCCAGTAAATTCCTAAACCTAACATGGTATCTTCTTTACTCAAGAACTTAGGTGTAATATCATACTGCTAATAACACCATATACATAAAGAAATCAAGTTTGATTCTAACCTGGAAGCTTCAACCATAGTGCCTAGCTTTTCATAGTATGGGATGTTTTTATGCATGCTATCAGATAAAATATAATCCCATAAATTATACAGTTGTGAATGCTGTGGGACGTAATAATGACTGGCCAGGAAGACAAGCCTACTTGTGCAATGTTGGTGCAGTTATTGTAGGAATAACTATTTACTTTCTGTTTACAGTTAAATCCTGTTCCATACAATAAAATTTGTCGTTGACACAATCTAAAATAGGGTCCAAGTACCTGTGACTTGCCAGGTCACTGCTTCTAGGCTAGGAAAGAACTAACCACTATTATTATACCAAATAGAGATAATATTAAACTGACTCCTAATAGTGCATTGTTGTTCACTGAGATTAGTTTATATCTCAGTTCTCAACTAATAACCATCTATTTGCATGAGATAGCGATTAACAAAGGGACTCACCATGGCTAAGGTACATAGGAACTTGCAGTATACCCATTTTAATAGAATAATTGTACTATTATACTTACTAAAATCCATCCAATCTAATTTTTTTATCTTTATTAACTTGAGTATTTCATATTTACATTTCAATTGTTATTCCCCTCCCTGGTTTCTGGGCCAATCCAATTTAATTTTAAAGTCCCTAGAGACATTTCCAGTTTTACTAGTTTAATATTTGTCAATCTCTCAGTGATGAACACCTATAAAGTTGAAAAAGAATGAGCAATTTACTTAGTTTAACATATAATGGCAGAGGGTAAACATGAACTATCAAGGAATAAGATTGCAAAAGCAAAACCAAAATCTAACAAGACAAACATCAATATTGCTATTTCCTGTTTAGAAGGTAGAGCATAGAGTATATTCAACTTTGATCCAAAATCTTTAAAGGAGGGGATAAGAGGAGATATACCTAAAATTAAGGGTCATATGATTGACAATACAGAAACCTGATACAGTAAAAATTTACAGAGATAAAATTTTACCCTATCAAGTTTCTGTATTAATATAAACATTCAGTGTATCAGATTTCTCTATTACCAATTAAGGGACCCTTAATTTTAGTTTCTCTCCTCTTATCCCCTCCTTTAAAAAAATAAATATATGTATATATATTCACCTCCTTTTAATATATATAATCCCTTCCTTATACATATATATATATATATATATATATATATATATATATATATAAAGAAAAAGAGATAAACGGAACAAGAGAATGTGGATCTATTCAGAAGTACTTCTTTAGGGGTGATTCTAATATCTGTTGTCAGAATATCAGCAGTCTTGTACAATAGTGTCAGGATACCAAACATTTTTCAGCATTGGTGGCCTGATACAGCAGAAACAGCTAGCACTACCACCACCCCACCACCAAATTGACACAAGTCAGTGGGTATGAACAGAAGTATCTGGGACACCTGGAAAAATTCACTGCTGGACCTTTCTCAAAGAAGCAGACATGGATCCCAGGAAGCATTGCAATGCTAGTTATGCAAGCACAACTTCTCTGTCCATTGAATCCTATTTATCCTCTCTCCAAACATTGCATGTCTTCCCACCAGTTGCCTCAGTAAAATATTATGTAAGTATAATTCAGCAAACAACACATGAGTCTGCATGACATGACACAACCAGAAACTTACACTTCATATTGCTATGGCAAAATACCTGAATAAAAGCATCTAGGTTGGTAAAAATCTTCTCTATTTCTCTGTTCAATATACAATCCATCAGAGAAGGAAACTAATTGCAGCAGGAACTTCAAGTCTGTCGTTCACTGTATCCATAATCAGGAAGTAGAGATAACAAATGTTATATATATATATATATATATATATATATATATATATATATATATATATATGTTACTCTTAGTTCTCTTACTTCATGTACACAGGTCAAAATTTCAGACAGGCAATTCCTCATCTACAGTGAATGGGTTTACTCGCATAAACATTGTTCTAATGGCCTTTATTATATCCAATCTTCATCAGAGAAGTTTCTCTTTGCAGTGGTCAACATATCATTGCAATGAACCACAAGTGACCAAAGATGTAATTGCAATTGAAGAATTCATATCTCTATACAGAACAAATATGTTACATCCATACTCCAAAATCATGGGCTCATATAGTCAAGGGGATAATAATATAAGAAACAGACATGGTGGATGGGGACAGGGAATGTACATCTTCTAGACAGAGAAGGGAAGCTATATGTGACACCATACAGGAGATCTGTGAAAGCCTAAATCATAACAAACTCCAACATGAAAAGTAATGAAAGTTAGGCTTGAAATTCTTTACTTAGCTACAGGCCTATTAGCAACTGTTAGCTGCTCAAGAGAAATGGTGCTTTTCTTTTTCTTTTCTTTTTTTTTTCTTGATAAGTCAACCACATTCAATTGGAAGCCACACCTCTAAAGTCGATATAACAAATGACCTTCATGGAGAAAAATGAAGTACACTAATTTGGGTGAGAAGGAAAGGTAAATTTCAGAAGAGTTTGGAATAGTAGTGTAATGATAATCAAAAGAGGTACAGGAATACTAAGGGTATTTGATAAAGTCTCAATTGTTCTTTGAAACAAGAAATGCTTTTCATTTGTAAGCCATTTTTCCAACCTCAATTAATTTCTCTCTGTCCCCGACTGACTTAATGTGACTACTTTCTCGCTATCCTACCACGTGACAACACCACAGTCATGGATGGTAACAGAATTGTGAGATAAATAAAGCTTTTCCCTGATTAGTTGTTTTTGTCAGGCTGTATTTGTTTTCAACAATCTCAAAAAGTTTTTATTTCTAAAGTCTGGCCTTTCTCTATGAAGATTTTTCAATTCTTCCCAGTAGCCTTGGAACAAATATCTGTGTACCCTATTGCCCCAAATCACATACAAATCAAACACGAATTTTTCTGAGCTCGAATAATACTCCTGATTTTTGAATCATTTCCTTTAATTATGACAATAATAAGCCATAGAAATTTCATGAAAATAAAAAAAAAATAAAGAGGCAAAGTATGCCGAAACATTTTGTAATCTGTTAAAATGGTCTGTTTTACTTAAGAAGTTTAAAACCTTCAATCGTAAGAAATTTCAAATTATACTCACAAAGTTTCCTTTCTACACTTAACAGTCTGGATACTTGCAATTATCTTATAAGGATGGTAGTCTATTATTCCATATGAATTCTGTATAGACTTTGCAATTTAAAGAAGAAAAATATATACACTTTAATACCATGAAATCTAATGAATTTTCCAACAGTTTGATCAGATCACAAAATTTGGAGTTTCGTTATCCAAGTTATTTGGAAATATTGGCTTAGATTTCTTCCATTTTCTTTGTTTGAATCACTTGGAAAATGGATGGTCTCCTCTTTGGAGCAGCATCTGGCTTAGTCTGGGGCTGGGGGATGGTTCCGAGAGCCAGGGGGATTGAGCCAAGGGTAGAGCAGGCATCAGGTGTTGTTTACTTTGTTAACAGTTAGTAATTACATTGAGGACTTTTGCTCACACTTCTGTAGTATTGTAATTATTTATAGGTCAGGGACCCAGCTTTGACATACCACTTTCTGTCTCCAGGTCTCTGGAGGATTCAGAAAACAGCTGCTGGAGGACAGTGACTTCAGGTCACTGACTGAGTTAAATAAAGTTTGCGTGCTTTAGAATATATCATGTTGACTTCTCCCTAAAGAATATATCAAAGTTCCAGGGTTACTGATCCTTCCTCAATGATTCTTCATAATAATAATTAGTAGTTAGAACACCAAAACAAACAGAAAAGAGTTCTCTCTGCATGGAATGAGTAGATTTATGTTGCTTATAAAAATATAGAGAAGCTAAGAAATCTTGAAAGACAGGAATTTAATTAAAACACAGGCATTTTGCATGGCGCTGTGACTCTATGGTTAGAAGTGTTTGCTGTTTGCTTCTAGAGGTTCGTTTCCACATACATATGAGATAGCTTATAACAAGCTGTCTATCTGGATATGTAACATTTTCTTCTTAACTCTGATGGTATCTGCACATATGTTACATCAAACTATATAAATACATGAATAAGTAACTAAAAGAAAATTAATAAAATATTTAAAACAATATCATACTCAAATTTATACCAACATTCTGGATAGAAGTAAATTATGTTGTTTATTCTGTGTAATGTTCTACTTTTTATTGCATAAAGTAACATACTCATAGGATTTTGCTAACTAATGCCACATCAAAATTGATGACACAATTTCTGTCTGGGTTTAAATACCCAAGAACTGTGATGCAGAGAAAACCAGTTCAGTCAGCAAGACAGTAAATTCGTCTTTAACTCTTTACTCCATTTTTTGATGTCCTCAAGAAATCAGATGGTGCCTTCCTGTACTAGCTAGCTTTTCTGAACCTATGAATTAAAATATTAATCTTGTGCTGAACAAAACTCCTCTCATAGGCACACTTATAAATAATACTAAACCAAATAATTGGACTTTCTGTGACTCAGCATGCTGGTCAATAGCGATCATAAAGGACATACTTAGTTTTGCTGTGGAATGCTTAGCTCTAAATAGGATATCTATATTATAACCCACCTGGAAAGGTTCACGGATCATTTCAGAAGAGAAGGCAGAAAGACTGTAGGAAGTGTAGATAGCAAATGTCGGTAGGGAATTAATATCTGCCAGACATAGCAATGCTGTTCCACAACATTTAATCTTACAGGAGCTGAGTCCTTGCAGAAGACCTGCACAAGATCAAGCCAGCCAAAGTCCCAACACAGATGGGAGAGAAGTTACTAATAGATGAAGAACTTTTAGCAGTTAATGGCTTCAGGTGTGTGCTAGCATGAGTGCATGCATGTGTGTGTGCGTGCTTGTGTGCATTCATGAGTGTGTGTGTGTGTGTGTGTGTGTCTGTGTGTGTGTGTGTGTGTAAGAGTAATTATTCTTTAGAATTGTAGTCCATGAGAGATTTAGTGCTACTCACAAGTATATAAAATTTGCAAGAGTAGAATGGAGCATATATTTTATCTAAACCCATTATATACCTGTCTGAAATTCTCAAACAATAATTTTTAAAATTATCTTGTCCTACATTTTCATGAATTTTAGAACTATAGATAACTAAATGTTACAGAAATTATTAAAAAATATCAAAATTCGTAGAAGTCCAATGAAAAAGTAATCTGTATTTTCCTTTTGTTGATGTTAGATTTCTACAAGGATTGGGTACAGGATTTAAAAATAAATAAAATAATTTATTAAAAATAAATAAATTTTTAAAATAAATTTGGAATTATTCTTTGTCTATTTTCTAGTTTAAGACATTGTAGATATTCTTTAAGTTTGTAGACTTTTGTTGTGAATCTATCTGGCTTTGGAACTATTTAATTTGGAAGGATTTTTAATATTGGCTCTTTCTTCTTATGTTACAGGTTTTAGTTGTTGATCTCTTCTTGGATAAGCTTTAATAGTTTGGTAAATATCCCTGAAAAAAAGAGGAAAAGTGATATAGTAGGATGTTTAAAGAATCCCTAAATAATCACTTTTTTATGTTTACTTAAAATAACATATTATACATATACAACTATATTGTTATATGAATACTGAGTACGTTATATATTTAAATTAATATAGTAAATATAAATATATATTAGTATATATGTGAAATATATTATATATATATGTATGTAAAATACTTTAGGTAATAATAATTCGCTGAAGACCAATAGACTGTCTTACAACAACCTCAGTGCCAGAAACTTTCCTGGTCAGGATTGTCTAAGGGACTCCCCTAATAATATAATTGTCTTAGTCATTATTCTACTGCTGTGAAGAGACACAATGACCACAGCAAATCTTACAAAGGAAAACATTTAATTAGGGTTTGCTTATAGATTCAGAGTTCATCAATCTGTCATCAATATAGCAAGAATGACCCATGTAGGCAGACATGGTGCTAAAGAAGGAGCTTAGAGCTCTACACCCAAAGCACACACTTTCTCCAACAAGGCCACACCCTCTCAAAAGTCCTAAACCTTTCAGATAATGCAATTAAATATGAACCTATGAGGGCCATTCATATACAAATCACCAAAATTACCTCAAGAAATTAAAGGTAAGGCTCCTTTGCTGAAGATAGACAGGACTTGAAGAAATAAACTTGATCTTTCATGTATGCCTATGTCACAGTAGTTAACTCTCATAATTCCAGACACAACCAGGCCAAATAGCCATGGTTGGTGAAACCATGAACTTGAGAGGAGACTCTTCCTCCTGTCACTTTCGCAGACCAGGATAATTTCTAACTACTTTATAATTACTTATTCATATATGCCCAAGGCAGTGTAGCTACCACTCCTCATCAAAGAAGTTTATGTTTTTAGAGGACAAATGTACTTACAGAATATATACTGAATAAGATGCAAATAACAAGTAACTATAGGGTGACTGATTTCATTTCATGCATTGACGAACTCAACCTGTATAACTTTGTCCAGCAAATATTGTACAAATGTGGCCAGAAAGTTTGTAAGAGTCAGAAGAGCAGTATATCTGTTCTGGGACAGTGTCTTCTATAAAGAAGTTATGCCAATGAAAATTAAATGCTATTGTTATCTAAACAAGACTTGACCGATGATGCCCCATGTGCCATGCCAAATCGCAGGCACCACCTGAAGAGCTTTAGTTACCTGCTGCTGAGAGACATAAAATGAATTTTCTCCATGAAAAGTGTAGTGATATGTTACCCTGTCTTCAGGGGAGATATGTGACAGGTTATCTATTAAAAGTAGTCAACCCTAAATACACACACACACACACACACACACACACACACACACACACACACCCCTATATATACTACTAAATGAACTCAACAGTTTGCATATATACATGACTCTCTCTCTCTCTCTCTCTCTCTCTTTCTGAGTGTGTGTGTGTGTATGTGTGTGTGTGCGTGCATGTTTGTATGTGAGTGTTTGTGTGCGTAAATCAATGAAGCAATAATATTTTGAACATTAAATGTCATTAATTTGATAAGGATGGGGATCATGGGCATAGGAAGACTTGTAGAAGAAGAGAGTGGAGTGCAAACGATATAAAACTAGCATAAAATTCTAAAATTATTTTTAAAAATAATAGTGATGAGCGTTTATCTGTATTATCAACAGCATGTTCAAATGCTGTCTCTAGACTGATTTAACCTGGCCTAAGAAAAGCAGAAGTTAATATAAAATCTTTGTGCTAATAAAAACCTAAGAATTAAACATAAGTTACTAACATGCTCATTGTGCTTCCTTCTCATTTTTATATTGTTGTCATTTAATTAAATTACTGAAATGTTACTTTTTAAAAAAAATTCCTTCTCTGTGTACCATCTTCTTTAAAAACTTTTTTTTGAATCTTTGTGAGTTTCAAAATATGCCCCAGAGTCCTGCTTATCTACCCATCCTCTTATCATCCCATAGCCCGGGCAGCTTCCCTCACAAAACAAAAACCACACCCACAAACACACATACACAAACACACAAGTTTTAGGTGTTTCCTAAAATGCTTGGCACAGCGGAAAGGTGTTTTCCGAAACAGAACTTCAATGCCTCAGGCTCTGAAATCAAGAATTGACTAATGGTATCTAATGAAACTTAAAACTTTCTGTAAAGCAAAGGACAATAGTTAATAGGACAAATCAGCAACCTATAGATTGGGAAAAAATCTTCACTAACGCCAAATTTGATATAGGGTTAATATACAAAATATATAAAGAACTCAAGAAGCTAGCCTCCAAAAAAACCAAACAATAGTATCAAAAAAATGGTGCATGAACTAAACAGATAAAGCAAAACAGAGGAATCTCAAATGGCTGAGAAGCACATAAAGAAATGTTCAAAGTCCTTAGTGATAATTGCAGTTCAAAATAACCCTGAGATTCCGCCTTATACCAATCAGAATGGCTAAGATCAAATACTCATGTGACGGCACATGTTGGCAAGGATGTAGAGAAAGAAGAGCACTCCTCCATTGCTGGTGGGATTGCAAATTGGTACAACCATTTTGGAAATCAATCTAGAGGTTCCTCGGAAAATTTGAAATAGATCTATCTGAAGACCCAAGTATACCCCTCTTATATATTCAAAAGATGCCCCATCATGCCTCAGGGGCATATGTTTCACTACTTCATAGTAGCCTTGTTTGCGATAGACAGAAGCTAGAAACCACCCAGATGTTCTACAATAGAAGAATGGATACAGAAAATGAGGTTAATTTTCACAATGAAATACTACTCAGCTATTAAAAATGGGGACATCATGAGTTTTGCAGGCAAATGGATGGAGCTAGAAAATATCATCCTGAATGAGGTAACTCAGACCCAAATGCACATGCATGATCTATAATCACTAATAAGTGGATATTATCCAATAAATAAAAATACAGAATACCCCAAATACAACCCACAGAACTCAAATATGGACATTACTCAATGTTGTCTGACATATAAAACATGGCCTAAATTTACAACAAAGATGAATGAACTACAATCGAGACAAAACTGGGTTGCCATTTGTATCATCTTAATCATGAATAGCATATTGATGTTTCTAACTTAGACTGAGAGCTTAGATGGAAACCAGAACCTAAATATCTGACTGAACACTTTAATTTAAGGAAGTTAGCTCAAAAATCTCAATTTGGAAGTAGATTTTTATCAAGAAATTGAAAGAGTTAGCCAGCCCTACCAGAGGGCACAGAGAGTGTATCCAAATTAACAAAATCAGAAATGAAAAGGGAGGCAGAACAACAGAATCTTAGGAAATTCAAAAAAATCATTAGGTCCTAATACAAAACCTATATTCTATAAAACTGGAAAATCTGCCTGAAATAGGCAAATTTCTAGAGAGACACGAGATAACAAAGTTAAATCAGGATCAGATAAACCATCTAAACAGTCTAGAAATAGAAGCAGTTACTAAAAGTCCCCCCCCCCAAAAAAAAAGAAACCCAGGACCAGATGGGTTTAGTGCAGAATTCTATCAGACCATCATAGAAGACCTCATACCAATCCTGTACAGAATATTCTACAAAATAGAAACAGACAGAATACTACCCAATTCCTTCTCTGAAGCCACAATTATGCTTATATGTAAAGCACACCAAGACCCAACAAAGAAAGAGAACTTCAGACCAATTTCCCTTATGAATATTGATGCAAAAATACTCAATAAAATTCTCACAAACCGAATCCAAGAACACAACAAAATGATCATCCATCATGATCAAGTAGGCTTCATCCCAGGGACTCAGCGATGGTTCAATATAGGGAAATATATCAACATAATCCACTATGTAAACAAATTCAAAGGAAATAAACACAGATCATCTCATTAGATGCTGAGAAAGCATTTGACAAAATTCAACACCCCTTCATGTTAAAAGTGTTGGAAAGATCAGGAATTCAAGGCCCATACCTAAACACAACAAAAGCAATATACAGCAGTAGCCAACATCACACTAAAGCAAGAGAAACTTGAAGCAATTCCACTAAAATCAGGGACTAGACAGGGTGCCCACTCTCTCCTTACTTATTTAATATAGTAGTCAAAGTCCTAGCCAAAGCAATCAGATAACAAAGCAGGTCAAAGGAATACAAATTGGAAAGGAAGAAATCAAAATATCACTATTTGCACATGATAAGATAGTACACTTAAGTGACCGCAAAGTTCCACCAGAGAACTAGCAAATCTAATAAATAACTTGAGCAAAGTGGCTAAATGTAAAATTAACTCAAACAATTAAGTAGCCTTCCTCTATTCAAAGGATAAACAGGCTGAGAAAGAAATTACGGAAATGACATCATTCACAATAGTCACAAATAATATGAAAAACCTTGGTGTGACTCTGACCAAGCAAGTGAAATATCTATATGACAAGGACTTACAGTCTCTGAAGAAAGAAATTGGAGAAGATCTCAGAAGATGGAAAGACCTCCCATGCTCATGGATTGGCAGGACTAATATAGTAAAAATGGCCATTTTGCCAAAAGCAATCTACAGATTCAATGTAATCCCCATCAAAATTTCAACTCATTTCTTCATAGAGTTAGAAAGAGCAAATTCATCTGAAAGAACAAAAAAACCAGGATAATGAAAACTATCCTTAATAATAAAAGAATTTCAGGGGGAATCACCATCCCTGACCTCAAGCAGTATCACATAGCAATAGTGATAAAAACTGTGTGGTTTTGGTACTAAGATAGGCAGATAGATCAGTGGAAAAGAACTGAAGACCAAGGAATGAACCCACACAACTATGGTCACTTGATCTTTGAAAAAAGAGCTAAAACCATCCAATGGAAAAAGATACCATTTTCAACAAATGGTGCTGTTTCAAATGGAGGTCAGCATGTAGAAGAATGCAAATCGATCCTGTCTTATTGCCCTGTACAAAGCTTAAGTTCAAGTGGATCAAGGATCTCCACATCAGACTAGATACATTCAAACTAATAGAAGAAAAATTAGGGAAGAGTCTCAATCACATGGGCACTAGTGGAAATTTCCTGAACAAAACACCAATGACTTATGCTCTAAGATCAAGAATCGACAAATGGGACCTCATGAAATTGCAAAGGACACTGTCATTAGGATAAAATAGCAACCAACAAGTTGCACAAAGATCTTTACCAATCCTATAGCCATTAGAGGGCTAATATCCAATATATACAAAGAACTCAAGGAGTTAAACTCCAGAGACTCAAATAACCCTATTGAAACTGGGGTACAGAGCTAAACAAAAATTCTCAGCTGAGGAATACTAAATGGATGAGAAATATCTAAAGAAATGTTCAACATCATTAGTCTTTAGGGAAATGCAAATCAAAAACAATCCTGAGATTCTACTTCACACCAATCAGAATGGCTAAGATGAAAAGCTCAGGTAACAACACATGCTGGCAAGGATGTGTAGAAAAAGGAACACTCCTCCATTGTTGGTGGTATTGCAAGCTGATACAACCACTCTGGAAATCAGTCTAGAGGTTCCTCAGAAAATTGTATATAGTACAACCTGATGACCCAGCTATACCTCTCCTGGGCATATACCCGAATGATGCTCCAACATATAACAAAGACACATGCCCACGATGATCTTAGCAGCCTTATTCACAGTAGCCAGAAGCTGGAAAGAACCCAGATGCTCCTCAACAGAGGAATGGATACAGAGAAAAGTTTTAAATCTACACAATGAAGTATTACTAAACTATCAAAAACAATGACTTCTTGAAATCCATAATCAAATAGTGAGGTAACACAATTAAAAAAAAAAAACATGGTATACACTCACTGATGAGTGCATATTAGTCCAAAAACTTGAATTACTCAAGGTACAATACACAGACCACATGATGCTCAAGAAGATGGACAACCAAAGTCCACATGCTTCCGTCTTTTTTAAAAGGGGGAACAAAAATGTTCATAGGAGGGGATATGGAGACAAAGTTTGGAGCAGAGACTGAAGGAAAGACCATTCAGAGCCTGCCCCACCCAGGGATCCAGCCCATATACATACAGCCACCAACCTAGAAAATATTGTTGAAGCCAAAAAATGCATGGTGAAAGGAGCCTGATATAGCTGTCTCCTGAGAGGCTCAGCTAGAGCATGACAAATACAGAGGCAAATGCTAACAGCAAACCATTGAACTGAGAACGATTTCTCCACTGGAGGAGTTAGAGGTGGTTTGAAGGAACTGTAGGGGCTTGCAACCCCATAAGAACAACAATACCAACCAACCATAACTCCCAGGGCCTAAATCACTACTTAAAACCTACACATGGACAGACCTATGGCAACAGCTGCATATGTAGCAGAGGATGGCCTTGTTGGGCACCAATGGCAGGGGAAGCCCTTGGTCCTGCCAAGGCTGTAGCCGCCAATGTAGGGGAATGTCAGGGAGAGAAGGGGTGTTGTTGATGAGAGGGAACATCCTCAAAAAAGAAGGGAAAGTGGAAGTAAGGGGTTTATGGACAGGAAACCTGGAATGGGAACAACTTTTGAATTTAAATTAAAAAAATCCAATAAAAATAGAGAAAAAAGAAATTGAAAGAGAAAAACTTCAGAAATTATTATTTCTTTCTTTCCTTATTTAAGCATTAAATTTCATATTTTTCATCATCAGTTCATCATCAGTCGTTTTTCCAGATTGCATCCAAAAGTGTTTGTTGGAGTGATAATCCATGGTAAAATTTGATATTCACTAAAGTTATTTGAAATTCAAGGAATATCACATTAGTTTTAATGTCTGTGTTTCTTTTAATGTCACCTAGGCAGTATTCCCCTACAGAACCTTTCAGTATGTGTAGCTCTATTTAATTTTGTGAATTTATAAGCACATTAAATTCACACATACCTTTTTTAGCTGAAAACATTACTCGATCATCATTTCTTGTCAAAAATTATTCCAAGGCCATAATGAGGTGCCAAAGGCTGTAATTAGGTAGGTTAGCAAAGCCACCTGAAGCTCTAAACTGTAGGTGATTATACATTACCTGTTACCTACTGTGAAGAATTCACTCTTTCAAGAAATTTTAATTAAAGGATGGAATCCTAAAAATAGTGCTATCTAAAACCTTTTGGATTAATGAATTTTTAGATGCTAGAATGTGTTTATTTCCAATTCACTGAAATCTTCATGTATTAATACAAATTCAAAAAATCATTATTTAGTAATATTTAAAATGAAGAATATAAAGTTAAATAAATTGATCAATGCCAAATGTTTAGTGGACAGATAATTGTTCCCATTTGATTTATGAATTTGTAAGATACATTCAAGAGTAGTGTATACATCTATATATTGTTAAGAGAAAATACTTTCTGTCTGGATAATGTCTGTGACCAATATCATAAGAACATAAATTTTTAAAAGCTTAAGATAAATTGCCACACAAATAAGCAAAAATATGAAATTTGTCTCTGCCCCATTGATGTTATTAAAAATTAAAATGTTTTTGTATACTGTATTTATACATTTTCAATACATTAGGTTTTGTTAAACATATATAAATGTATAAACACAAGTCAAGCATTTCCTCTATTATACTCAATAAAAACTATATTATTATATTGCAAAAATCTTCAAAGTGTAATTTTGTTGTTCCGTCATAACTGAGAATTAAAGCAAACAAGTAGGTTAAACACCTTGCTTTGTGTTCCAAAAGCTTTGTGAACTGCTGTTCTACACTGGCCTTGCTGAAATCACACACGAACTGGCATGTTATTTTTGTTGGTGGAATCTCTCTAATATCTTACGTTATATGTAATGTTAAAGGTTAATTTCCTTTTGATTCAATGATTTATCATTTTTTACTTCTTCAACCAAAATCCATAACCATATCTAAATATTACTAAATTTAGAAACTCATCTATTGTCTATCACTGGAGAGCATGTTACCATGGCGATATGGACATGTAAAAACTCCCCTTATTGTTTTAACCAATAAATGTCATTGTGAATAAATGTTCGCCTTTGTTCTTTAGATTTAACTTAAATCTCATGATATTTTAGCATATTCAGAAATTTATTTTAGAGTCTCATGTATCTAAATCACATGCCCGTTTTATGTGCTATGGCTTACAGTCCAATACAAAGACTTTTGTGCCAAAAAGGATTTACTCCCAGAAGTTTTTTTTTTTTTTTATTAACTTGAGTATTTCTTATATACATTTCGAGTGTTATTCCCTTTCCGGTTTCCGGGCAAACATCCCCTCCCCTCCCTTCTTTATGGGTGTTCCTCCCAACCCTCCCCCATTGCCGCCTCCCCACTGGGGGTTCAGTCTTAGCAGGACCCAGGGCCCCCTTCCACTGGTGCTCTTACTAGGATATTCATTGCTACCTATGAGGTCAGAGTCCAGGGTCAGTCCATGTATAGTCTTTAGGTAGTGGCTTAGTCCCTGGAAGCTCTGGTTGCTTGGCATTGTTGTACATATGGGGTCTCGAGCCCCTTCAAGTTCTTCCAGTTCTTTCTCTGATTCCTTCAACGGGGGTCCTATTGTCAGTTCAGTGGTTTGCTGCTGGCATTCGCCTCTGTATTTGCTGTATTCTGGCTGTGTCTCTCAGGAGCGATCTACATCCGGCTCCTGTCTGCCTGCACCTCTTTGCTTCATCCATCTTGTCTAATTGGGTGGCTGTATATGTATGGGCCACATGTACTCCCAGAAGTTTTATGTAAATAGCCTTGTGCTGTACCTTTAAGTTATATTTGATTCAAAATTCAAAACTTAATAATATCCTGACTTCGAAAAACTAATGCCAATAAAGATCTATGTCACTAATGGTCATTGTGACAAAATTTGTTTTTCAAAACGTTTTTGCTGTTGTTTTTACTTCAGGTTTTTTGTTTGCTTTGGGGGGATTTTTTTAAAAATTATACATCTTTTTTTACAATCCAGATTTTATCCCCCTCCCAGACCACCCTCTAACTGATCAACATCCCATACCTCCTCCTGCCATCGCCACAAGAAAGTTCCCACCCCATCCACCATACATCCCACCAAGTCTCCCCACTCCCTGGAGCCTCCAGTATCTTGACAGGTAGTGCATTTTCTCTGAACCCACACTCAGGAGGGCTCGGCTGTATATGAATTGGAGGCTTTATATAAGCTGGTACATACTTTCTGGTTGGTGGCCCAGTGTCTGAGGGGTCTCGGGGATCCAGGTTAGCTGAGACTGCTGGTCCTCCTACAAGGTCACCCTCCTCAGCCTCTTCCTGCTTTCCCCTTAATTCAACCACAGGGGTCACCGGCTTCTGTCCATTGGTTGGGTGTAAACATCTGCATCTAATGCTTTCAGCTGTTGGTTGGGTCTTTTGGAGGGCAGTCATGATAGGTCCCTTTGCGTAAGCGATCCATAGCATCAGTAACAGTGTCAGGCATTGGGGCCTCCCTGAAAGCTGGATCCCAATTTGGTCCTGTCGCTGGACCTCCTTTGACTCTGACTCTTCTCCATTTTTGTCCCTATAGTTCTTTCAGACAGGAAAAATTATGGGTCAGACGTTTTGGCTGCAGAATGGCAACCCAACCCTCACTTGATGCCCCGTCTTTCTGTTGGAGGTGGACTCTATAAGTTCCCCCTCCTCACTGTAGGGCATTTCATCCAATATCCCTCCCTCTGAGTCCTGAGAGTTCTCACCTCTTTAGTCTCTGGTAAATTCTGGAGGGTCTCCCCACCTCCTACATCTCGAGGTTGCCTGTTTCTATTCTTTCTGTTGGATCTTTCTGCTTCAGTCCTGTTCCCTCCTTTCAATACCTGATCATGTTTCCCTCCTTGTCCTCTGTCCCATTCAATTCCCTCTGTCCCTTCTCCTGTGATTGCTTTCTTCTCCCTTCCAAATAGGATTGAGATGTACTCACTTGGGTCCTCCCTTTGACTTATTAACCTCCTTGAATTCTGTGAACTGTATCCTGGGTATTAGTGACTATGTACTAAGAATGTCCTTTTGGATCTGAGTTACCTCATTCAGTATGACATTTTCTAGTTCCATCCATTTGCCTGTAAGACTCAGGAAATCCTCATTCATAAAAGTTAAATAGTATTCCATTGTATAAATGAATCTCATTTTCTGTATCCATTTTTCTGTTGTGGCACATCTGATTGTTTCAAGCTTCTGGCTATCACAAACTGCTATGAACATACTGAAACACCTTTCCTGTTCCGTGGTGGGGCATCTTTTTGCTATATGCCCAAGGGAAGTATAGCTGGGTCTGCATGTAGATCTATTTCCAATTTTCTGAGGAACCTCCACATTGATTTCCAGAGTGGTTGTACCAGTTTGCAATCCTACCAGCAATGGAGGGGTGCTCCTCTTTCTCTACATCCTTGCCAACATGTTTTGTGTTTGATCTTAGCCATTCTGATTGGTGTAAACTCATTTTGATTTGCATTTACGTAATCACTAAGGACTTTGAACATTTCTTTAGGTGCTTCTCAGCCATTTGAGATTCCTCTTTTGTGAACTCGGTTTAGTTCTATATCCTACTTTTTGATAGTGGTGTTTGGTTTATAGGTAGTTTGCTTCTTGAGTTCTTTATATATTTCGGATAGTAGCCCTCTATTGGATGTGGGATTAAGGAATATTTTTTTCCCATTTTGAAGGTTGCTGCTTTGTCCTATTGACTATGTCCTTTGCCTTACAGAAGCTTTACAGTTTCATGAGGTCCCAATTATCAATTCTTGATCTTATAGCATGAAACATTGGGGTTCTGTTTGGAAAATTTCTCCCTGTGCCAAAGAGTTCAAAGCTCTTTGCCACTTTTTCCTCTATTAGATTGAGTGTACCTGGTTTGATATTGAGGTCCTTCATCCCGTTGGATTGAACTCCATGCAAAGTGACAAATATAGATCTATTTTTTATTTTCATAGATACTGGCTGTCAGTGAGACCAGTACCATTTATTGAAAATGCTTTCTTTTTTCCATTGAATATTTTTGGCTTCTTTGTCAAAGATCAAGTGTCTGTAAGTACATGGTTTTATTTCTGGGTCTTCAATTCTATTCCATTGTTCAATGTGTCTATCTGTGTACCAATACCATTTGGTTTTTATTACTCTTGCTCTGTAGTATAGCTTGAGGTCAGGGACAGCGATTCCCCAAGAAGTTGTTTTGTTGTTAAAAATTAGTTTTTGATTTTCCAGGTGAATTTGAGAATTTCCCTTTCCATGTCTTTGAAGAATTGTGTTGAGATTTTGATGGGTATGGTATTGAAACTATTCCCTTCACCAGGATGGCAAGTTTTATCTTGTTAATTCTGACAATCCATGAGTTTTGGAGGGCTTTCCATTTCCTGAACTCTTTGATTTCTTTCTTGTGAGACTTAACATTATTGTCATACAGATAATTCACTTGTTCTGTTAGAATTACACACAAGATATTTTATATTATTTGTGGCTATTGTGAAGGGAGTTGTTTCCCTAATTTCTTTCTCACTCTGTTTACCATTTGTATAAAGGAGGGTTACTGAATTATTTGAGTTAATTTTATATCCAGCCACTGTACTGAAGTTGCTCATGGACTATAATGTTCTCTGGTAGAATTTTTGGGATCACTTATATATACAATCATATCATCTGCATATAGTGATAACTAGTTATTCTTTGCCAATGACTTGATCTATTTTTGTTAATAAAGAAAATTGAGTACTATATTGAACAGATATGAAAAGATTGGATATCCTTGTCTTGTACCTGATTTTAGTGCGATTGTTTAAGTATCTTTTCATTTAATTTGATATTGGCTGCTGTGGGTTTGCTGTATATTTCTTTTATTATGTTTAGATATGGGCCTTGAATTTCTGATCTCTCCAATTCTTTATATGCGAAGGGGTTTGTATATTGTCAAAAGATTTAAAACAACTAAAGAGATGATCATGTGATTTTTTTCTTTGAGTTTGTTTTTATACTGGATCATGTTAATGGATTTTTGTATATTGAATCAACCTTGCATCCCTGGGATGAATCAAATATGATAGTGGTGAATGATGGGGTTTTTTTTTTTGCTATTTATTTATTTACATTTCAAATGTTATTACCTCTCCAGGTTTCCTGTCCATAAGCCCCCTATCTCTTTCCCATTCCCTTTTTCTATAAGGGTGTTCCCCTCCTCATCCAACCTCCCTTACTGCACACTCCCTTACATTGGGAGTCCAACGTTGGCAGGACCAAGGGTTTCTCCTTTCATTGGTGCCCAAAAAGACCTTCTTCTGCTACATGTGTAGCTGGAGCCATGGGTCAGACCATATATAGTCTTTGGGTAATGGTTTAGCCCCCTGGAAGCTCTCGTTGGTTGGCATTGTACTTATGGGGTTGCACGCAACCTCAGTTCTTTCAATCCTTTCTAATTCCTCCAACAGGGTCCAGTTCTCAGTTCAATTGTTTGCTGCTAGCATTTGCTTCTGTATTTGGCATGTCTCCCAAGAGATATCCATATTTGATTCCTGTCAGCATGCACATCCTAGTTTCATCAATCTTATCTAGTTTTGGTGGCTGTATATGTATGGGCCACATGTGGGGCAGGCTCTGAATGGGTGTTCCTTCAGTCTCTTTTCCAAACTGCCTCCATATCTCTTCCTATGAATCTTTTTGCTCCCCAATTTAAGAAGGAGTGAAGAATTTGCACTTTGGTCATCCTTCTTCTTGAGCATTATGTGGCCTGCGGATTGAATCTTGGGTAATTCGAGCTTTTGGGCTAATATCCACTTATCAGTGAATGCATACTATGTGTGTTTTTCTGTGATTGGGTTACCACACTCAGGATGATATTTTCTACTTCAATCCATTTACCTATGAGTTTGAGGAAGTCATTGTTTTTGATAGCTGAGTAGTACTCCATTGCATAGATGTACCACATTTTTTGTATCTATTCCTCTGTTCAAGGGCATCTGGGTTATTTCTAGCTCCTGGCTATTATAAATAAGGCTATTATGAACATAGTGGAGCAGGTGTCTTTGTTGTATGTCAGAGCATCTTTGGGGTATATGCCCAGGAGAGGTATAGCTGTGTCCTCAGGTAGTGCAATGTTCAATTTTCTGAGGAAATTCCAGACTGATTTCCAGAGAGGTTGCAATCCCACCAACAATGGAGGAGTAGTCCTCTTTCTATACATCCTCGCCAGCATCTGTTGTCACATGAGCTTTTTTATCATACCCATTCTGACTGGTGTGAGGTGAAATCTCAGGGTTGTTTTGATTGGTATTTCCCTGATAACTATCACTGATAAGGATATTGAGCATTTCTTTAGGTACTTCTCAGCCATTCGATATTCCTTCTAAAATCCTCTGTAGGGCTGGATTGGTAGATAAATATTGTGTGAATTTGGTTTTCTTCTGGAATATTTTGGTTTTTTCATCTATGTGGATTGAGAGTTTTGCTGGGTATAGTAGCTTGGGCTGGCATTTGTGTTCTTTTCAAGTCTGCATGACCTCTGACCAGGCTCTTCTGACTTTTAGTGTCTCTGTTGAGAAGTCTGGTGTAATGCTGGTAGTTCTGCCTTTATAAGCAACTTGGCCCTTTTCCCTTGAAGCTTGTAATATTCTTTCTTTGTTCTATATGTTTAGTGTTTTGATTATCATGTGAGAGGAGGAATTTCTTTTCTGGTCTCATTTATTTGGTGTTCTATAGGCTTCTTGTACATTTAGGGCCATATCTTTCTTTAGGACCTCTTAGGATGCCTTCAGGCTGTGGTGACTTCAAGGGAGAAGACTAACTGGCAATCTGCTTGGGTAGAAGGCACTGGCTGGAGGCGAATTTTTCAAGACTTTAAAAACTAATATATAGAGACACAGCCAGAATACAGCAAATACAGAGGCTAATGCCAGCAGCAAACCACTGAACTGAGAATAGGACCCCCGTTGAAGGAATCAGAGAAAGAACTGGAAGAACTTGAGGGGCTAGAGACCCCTTATGAACAACAATACCAAGCAACCAGAGCTTCCAGGGACTAAGCCACTACCTAAAGACTATACATGGACTGACCCTGGACTCTGACCTCATAGGTAGCAATGAATATCCTAGTAAGAGCACCAGTGGAAGGGGAAGCCCTTGGTCCTGCCAAGACTGAACCCCCAGTGAACTAGACTGTTGGGGGGAGGGAGGCAAGGGGGGAAGGGTGGGGAGGGGAACACCCATAAGGAAGGGTGTAGTGCCATATTGGATTTGGGCCTGGCCACTTTGTAACTGCATGGCCACAGTATAGGTCATGGGATTGTTGGACAGAGGCCTCTCCCATGTATTTACGGCACAGGAAGAAAAGACCAAGTAGTAAACACCCGGTGTCTCCACTGCATGACCTCTGCTGAGCCCGGCTGATGCATGTGGAACTGACACACCTGGACCACACCTGGGTGGTGGTCAATTTACTTCTGCCTTTTACTTCCTCAGCCTTTATCCTGGAGATTTAGGCTGGTCTTCTGGGATTTCTCCCTAATTAATTCAGGTCTCATAGTTGGTCTTTTGTTACCAAGTCACGATCCAGGTAGTCACGAGCCAGGGNTTCCCATTGTGCTTCCCAGTTATTTTCTACCTGGAGACTTGGGTATATAAGTGGTGAATAAAGCTGGGAGACTCTCACTATTCCTCCTCCTCTCACTCTTCCTCCCTCCTCTTCCTTCCATCTCCATCTCTCTCTCTCTCTCTCTCTCTCTCTCTCTCTCTCTCTCTCTCTCTCTCTTTTCCTCTCTTCCTCTCCTGGCCCGGCGATAACCTGTGTGTGTGTGTGTGTGTGTGTTTTCTTTCATCCTGTAGGCTTTCATGATTCTCAGTACCAGGTCGGTGCTGGCGCCGACAGAAGGGGAGGGGGGAGGGGGATGTTTGCCTGGAAACCGGGAAAGGGAATAACACTCGAAATGTAGATAAGAAATACTCAAGTTAATAAAAAAAAAATAAAAAAAAATAAAGTTATAAGTGGAATTCACTATCCATAAAAAAAACTAATATATAATGTTTATAGATTAACATGAGCTGAGCATACACCAATTATAGCATAAACATATAAAACGTGCTAAACTTACAGAGTCTGCTATTGTGTGTATAAGGTTTCATGGCTCACCACTTTGTACTGGACAAACAAGGACTTACACTGACTTGATTTTCTTCAAAATTGTGGTTGTGTCCTTTTTTTTTTCAGGCTCTATAATGAATGCTAATTGTAGAGGAAGGTAAAATTATTCAAATTGTCCCATTGCAGGGTGAATTTTATGTGAGCCTTTGATCTTTGGGTGATCTAAATTACTCTATTTGTCCTATTGCTTGATGGAGGAAAAATAGAGTAGTGCTCTATTTGTCCTTTTATGTGGGTTAGAAACAGTTATTGCTTGGTGTCTTAGAGCTACTAGCTCCTCTTATGTGCTTACTTACTATGTGATAATTCCTTACCTCTAAAATCTTCATTGCTTTTGAATTTAACTTTATATTAGAAATTCCCCACACTTAGATTCAAATATATAAAGTTCACATAAAAGTCGTCCGCCGTTATTTTTGTGCAGTGTATCTCTCATCTGGTTTTAAATCTATACCTCAAATTTAGCGATGTAAAAGAGAGTGATAACCTGTTCCTTTTTTAGTGGTGCAGTTCTCTGATGAAGAGGTTGTAAGTGTGGCTGTTGCAGAAACATCTAGTCTTTCCTGATGTCAATATAGAAGTTAAAAAAAAAAAAAAAAACAAAAACAAACCCAAAAAACATGATAACATACACTCCATGCTTTTGGGAAACACTTGAATCCTCAAATATTATACCAAAAAAGATAAAACATTTTTCTTTCTCACATGAAAACTGAGCCTCTGTCGTGCTGAGGTTTGGTTTGATAACAAAGGAATAAGAGAGGGATATTTGGACTCTCTGTTCTTGCTGAAACTTGTTAGAGTTTCTTATATAACTTTATCTTTATTTGCCAAATATTCTTTAAGCAATTTTCGCATACATTATGTAAGTATTTCTTTCCTAAAAACAGTTTCACCACCTGTGAGGCTTCACTCCACAGTGGGCCTGGATAGTTTCTTATGCTGCTTACTATAGAGGGGGTGGGTTTTTCTTTTGTTTCCAGCATAATGACTCCTTGTAGAAAGCTGGGGAGATATAGTTCAGTCAAAGTCGAAATCTCTGGAAGTTTAATGGGAGCCATATAAATTCTTTGGCATGTATAGGCTAAGCAATTTCCAGATCTGTGTTCAAAATTAGTATGCTAATGATGAAATTACAAAGCTATAAAGTTATATACTGAATGCCTTCATAACATAATTTTTATTTAGATTAAAGACGTTCAAAGTAGTCCTAAATATGTAAATTTTTTAAATTATCAGAATATTTATTCATATAGAGTAATTTCTAGTTCTGAAAACCAATGGTAAAATTTTTTGTATGTGGCATTAGTAGCACAAAACATGCTAGCAATAATAGAAAAATAAGAAATAAACATCCCATAACATAACGATAGTCTTCTAAATTTTAGTGACTGTAAACTTCAACAGAAACATTAAACATAGAGAAATGATTAAAAATAAAACAATTTGTACCATCTAAAAGTTTACTAATTGATAGAAGTGAAAAGTTCATAATGCATACACATAAGTAAAGAATATTTTCCAAAAATGGATACTTAATGTCACTTTCAACAATCACTTATCTTGGACAGAAAAGAGAATATGGGGAAAGGGTTTTGGTATTACAAAATAAATAAAATTTCTCTTTCTGCTACAAAGCAGTATCATGCAAAACGAAAGTAATAGAGAAATATATGACACATGAAAAACAGTTGTTTTTATACCCAGTGTTTTACCTACATTTTAGTTCAATATATCATTTCATACATTTAAACTCTATTGGTGTATGTAAGGTAAACAAAGAGGATGAATAGTATTTTGTTCTTTTTAAAATTTTATTTTTCTTGGATATTTTATGTGTTTATATTTCAAATGTTATCCCCTTTCCCCTTCTTCATACCCCATCCCCTGTCACCCTGTTTCTATGAGGATGTCCCCATTCCCAACCACCCACTCCCATCTCAATACCCTGGCATTCCCCTACACTGGGGAAATGAGACTTCACAGGACCAAAGGCTTTTCCTCTATTGATGCTGGAAAACTCCACCCTCTGCTACTTGTGCGGCTGGAGCTATGGGTCCCTCCATATGTACTCATTGGTTGGTGGTTTAGTCCCTGTAGCTATGGTGGAATCTGGTTGATTGATATTGTTGTTCTTCCTATGGGTGGCAAACCCCTTCAGCTCCTTCAGTCTTTTCTCTAACTCTTCCACTGGGGTCTCTGGGCTCAGTCCAATGTTTAGCTGCAAGCATCCTCATCTGTATCAGTAGGCTCTGGCAAAGGCTCTCAGGAGACAACCATATCAGGCTACTGTCAGCAAGCACTTCTCAGCATCAGCAATGGATATGAAATCAACTGTGCATTCTCTTATTGACTACCCAAATCTTTCCACTTCCTTATTTGTAAAGTATAGTTTTACACCAGAATGTACATATACCCTAAGATTCTAGACATGAGAATAATGACAGTTTACTTGATTTTTTCAGTGGATTTTTATATAGATACTGGGTTTTATATGTAACTAGGCTTTGCAGTGCTTAAATTACTCATTTTAGGGCAGCAAAGACACAAATTATGATTTTGAATGAGTAGTTACAAAATGTAACATTTTCAAAAATCTATGACTAAATAATTCTGTGGAATGTGGAAATACATGCTGAACTGGCAGCTGCTGTGTGGGTGATGAACTTTAAAAGCAAGATGAAGTGTGCATGTTTAGTGTGTGTGTGTGCATGTCTGTGTGTATATATGTATATGTGTGTGTGAGAGACAGAGACAGACAGACAGAAAATTGGGAAAAAATGTGTATCCTATAGTGAAAAATTAAAAATAACTTACTTTCCTAATTTAAATATATGCTTCTATATAAATGACATTCATATTTTCATTCATGCCAGAAAAAACTACCAAATAATATATTTTTAAGAAATGGAAATATATTCAGTAACTTCATTTAATTCATTTCTGGATTACGTCCATCTTAGTTACAATAAAAATTTTCTAAAATGAATTAAAAGATTCACATGAAGTAAGAACAAATCATTTCCTGCTAATTTGCAAGTGTTCATCAAGTATGTAATGGGTAAACATCATAAACTTGACATTATTAAATGGTAATGATTTAGAGTATCCCTGCCAAGACTTTCAAATTTATCAACTAGTGAAATTACATTTTACTAGAATTTAGGGTTTTCTTATTTAAAACATAAATTATTAAATTGCACTCACTGAGAACTAATTTTTTATTTATTTGTAATACAATTTAATATGTCATCTGTTGTGATATACTTTTATGTAAATATCTATTGATCCCCTAAAGATGGAACTTTTGGTAATTTCCAAGGCAAAACTAGTAACATACCTCGAGATCAGCTAAGCTGATGTAATTAACTGGCTTTTATATGGTGCACTCATCCTGCTTTATTCTAAATTGCCTTTCACAGAACAATGTGATGAACCGTGTTATGCCTGGAACTTCCCATGAAATCAGCATTTACAGTCTAAAGTACTGTAGAGATTAAATCTTAAATTGCCTCCTTTTTTATATTTCTGACCATGACAATAGCATGTGTGTTGTGATTATTTGTTGAATACACTCTCATGTTGTATAACCAACTTGCATAACACATATCTATCATAAATGTTGGAAGAAATATTGGGTATTGATTGATAACATATGTTTGAGGTAAAGAGTATATCTGGGTAACTTAAGAGCAGTAATATAACTTCATACAGAATTCATTTAATATCGTGTAAACAATTCTCCCTTCTTTTCCAATGTCATGTGTTTCTGCTATTGACTACATACAGAGCAAAGCCCCTTGTTAGATAGTGATATGGTCAGGCCCAGAGTCAGACAGACACACATAACAGACAAATGACAGATAGGCTAGTAACCACAAACTACAGACAGATGGAAGATAAAAGGAGAGAAACAGAGAATTTAAAATTGGCCCCACCTTTAGTCACATTACTCTAAGAGGAACTGCTTGGCTTTCCACCCGTATTTTAACTCCAGCATATGCTGTGTTCTCTGAGTTTTACCTTAATGCATTAATCCATGCAGGCTCCACAGTATGTGTACTTAAATACAGGATTTTATTTAAAAGTATTAATATGCCTTAAATATTTAGCAAAATCCCAATAGAATAAAATAAATCCACTTGTTGCTATAGGTAAGTTACACATTTTCATGGTCCAATATTTACAAAACTGTATTTGATTCTTTAATATATAACAATATCTCAAATGTTTAAATAAATTTTCTTCACTACAACTGAATGAGGCAGAATAAGAGATAAATTGAACAGTATGTATTATTCCAATACATAAATAACATTAAAATGTATAAGAAATATTTGAATAAAAATGTCTGAATATGCCAATGAGTTCAAGACTCTTTCATATATTCTCTTCTATAGGATTGAGTATAATTGGTTTATGTTGCGGTCTTCAATTCACATGGATTTGAGCTTTATGCACGGTGAAAAATACAGGTGTATTTAATTTTTCTACATACAGACATCTAGTTAGAACAGCACCATATATTGAAGATGGTTTATTTTCTCCATTGTATATTTTTGGCTTCTTTGTCAAAAAAAATGTCCATAAATGTGTGATTCCATTAATCAACTTGTCTGACTCTGTACAAATACCATGCAGTCTTTATCACTATTACTTTGTAGTTGAGCCTGAGGTAAGGGATGGTGATTCTCCCATTATTTTATTGTTAAGAATTGTTTTTGAAAGAGTATTAATCTGTAATCAGTAAGGCTCTGACAGAATCTCTCAGGAGACATCCATATCAGGCTCCTGTCAGCAAGCACTCCTTGACATCAGTAATAGTAACTGGGTTTGGTGGCTGTATATGGGATGGGTCCTCAGGCAGAGTAGTCTTTCCTTCAGTCTTTGCTCCACTCATTGTCCCTGAATTTCCTCCCATGAATATTTTGTTTCTCCTTCTAAGAAGGACAGATGTATCCACATTTTGGTCTGCCTTCTTGAACTTCATATGGTCTGTGAATTATATCTTGAGTATTTTGAGCTTTTGGGCTAATATCCACTTACCAGTGAGTGCATATCATGTGTGTTCTTTTATGAGTGGGTTATCTCACTCATGATGATATTTTATAATTCCATAATTTGCCTATGAATTTCATGAAGTCATTGTTTTTAATAGCTGAGTAGTACTCCATTGTGTAAATGTGTCAAATTTTCTGTATCCATTCTTCTGTTGAAGGAGATCTAGGTTCTTTTCAGCTTCTAGCCATTATAAATAAGGCTGGTATGAACAGAGTGTGTCCTTGTTATATGTTGCAGGATCTTTTGAGTATATGACCAGAAGTGGTATAGATGGGTCCTCAGGTAGTACTGTATCCAATTTTCTGAGGAACTGCCAGACTGATTTCCACCAAAGTTAGCATTAGAATACAAACAGCATTAGAGACCAACTTACAACAGAGTTGTTAACCAAGAAGATCCACGGAAATCCCAAACAACTCAGATTGTTGCTAAGACAAAGGGTTGTTGTTAAGGAAGATACCCACATAAATCATTAAACATGGAAAAGTTGAAATGGAGCTTTCATACCTACATTCTAGCCTCTTTTGTATGGACAGGTACTTTGTAGACTACTAAAACAGAAACAAGAGCTTTGACCTAAAATCTGTCTTCCCTTTAAAATATTCTAGCACACTGGTTGCACAGAACATGTGGAAATAAATGACTGATATCTCGTTTGATCTAAAGTTCACTCTCAAAAGACTCCACACCTAATACTACTTGGGTAATCAAGAACCTAAAACTAGACAACCCAGAGACTTAGGGTCAAACCAGTAATTACTGATTTTTGCTAGTTTCTTGTTTGGTTTGGTTTGGTTTGCTTTAAAATAGCATGATTTCTACTGATATCTTTGTTAAACGTATGTATCAGTGTCTTAAACAGTCATCAGAGAGATTTCCTCTGGCAGCAGACTGGAACAGGTACAAAGACCCACAGCAGACATTATGCAAAGATAAAATCTAAATTGTTGGTTGTTCAAATTTGTTCTATAACAGCTCAGGTAATCCTGGGGAAGAATAAATTGAAAGACTGTAAGAGCAGAGGGGATAGAGGTCACCTGGTGACAAAGCCCTCTGTATCTAGTAAGCAAAGCACACATGGACTCGTGGAGACTCAGGCAGCAAGAACAGGGCTTATATGAGTCTGCATCAAGTCTTCTGTGATAATATTATAGCCATTAGCTTAGAAGCTTTAAAGGACTCCTGACTGTGAGAACAAGTATGTTTGTGACACTGACCTTGAGAATCTTTTGTCTCCTTTGGTTTGATGTGTCCAACTTTAATGTGATAGCTTCTGCTTTACCTATTTATAACTTATTTTGACATGTTATCTCTTAGAAGTCTGTTTATAATGAGAGATGAAAAGCTAGTGGGATCAGAAGCAGGGACAACTATGGTCAAGGTATATTATGTGAGAAAAGCATCTATTTCCAATAAAAGAAAAAAGACATTCCTTATTGATGAATCTGAGTTTTGCATTTTTTGGTATAAGTTGTTTTAAGTTTTTAACTTTAAATTCATATATACAGAGGTAAAAATTTATATGTAACATGTGATATATAAACAATATAGAACGTATTGTACATAATATATGATATACAC
This sequence comes from Rattus rattus, assembly GCF_011064425.1. Taxonomy (NCBI): domain Eukaryota; kingdom Metazoa; phylum Chordata; class Mammalia; order Rodentia; family Muridae; genus Rattus; species Rattus rattus. The sequence goes on from NC_046158.1 coordinate 34,091,755, forward strand.
AAAATAAAATATGACCCTACATTTGACATAATGTATATGTCATATATAATATATAACGTATAATGTAATCTCTCTATATAATATATATTAATATATATAGATTATTTGACACAATTTTATTCTTCTTTTATTAGATATATTTCTTTACTTACATTTCAAATGGTATTCCCTTTCCCCGATTCCTGTCCATAAACCCCATTCCATCCCCCTACCACAAACGGATATTCCCCCCATCTATCACTTTTACTGCCTCCACCATATTGGAGGCCTAGGTCATTCCATTTATAGTCTTTCCATAGTGGTTTAGTCCCTGGAAGTTCTGGGTGGTTGGCATTGTCGTTCTTATGAGGTTGCAGGCTCCTTCAACTCTTTCAATCCTTTCTCTAATTTCCCCCAAAGGGTCCTGTTCTCAGTTCAGTGGTGTGCTGCTAGAATTGACGTCTGTATTGGACATGCTCTGGATGTATCCTTCAGGAGATATCCATATCCAGTCCCCTTCAGCATGCTTTGGTGGCTGTATATATGTAGGCCACAGGTGGGGCAGGCTCTGAATGGCCATTCCTTCAGTCACTTCTCTAAAATTGCTTCCACCTCACACCAGTCAGATTGGCTAAGATCAAGAACTCTTGTGACAGCAGATGCTGGTGAGGATGTGGAGAAAGAGAAACACTCCTCCATTGTTGGTGGGATTGTAGACTAGTACAACCATTCTAGAAAACAATCTGGAGGTTCCTCAGACAATTGGACATTGAACTACCTGAGGACCCAGTATACCTCTCTTGGGCATATACCCAAAAGATGCCCCAACATACAACAAAGACACATGCTCCACTATGTTCATAGCAACCTTATTTATAATAGCCAGAATCAGGAAAGAACCCAGATGCCCTTCAACAGAGGAATGGATTCAGAAAATTTGGTACATCTACACAATGGAATATTACTCAGCTATCAAAAACAATGACTTTATGAAATTCATAGGCAAATGGTTGGAACTGGAAAATACCATCCTGAGTGAGGTAACCCAATCACAGAAAAACACACATGGTATGCACTCATTAAGTGGATATTACCCCAAATGCTCCAATTACACTAAATGCACAGAACACATGAAACTCAAGAAGGATGACCAAAATGGGAATGCTTCATTCCTTCTTTAAAAGGGGAACAAGAATACCCTTAGGAGGGAATAGGGAGGCAAAGTTTAGAACAGAGGCTTAAAGATGACCATTCTGAGCCTTCCCCACATGTGGCCCATACATATACAGCCACCAAACTAGATAAGATGGGTGAAGCAAAGAAGTGCAGGCTGACAGGAACCAGATGTAGATCTCTCCTGAGAGACACAGCCAGAATACAGCAAAAGCATATGTGAATGTCATCATTAAACCACTGAACTGAGAACGGGACCCCCATTGAAGGAATCTTACAAAGAACTAAAAGAGCTTGAAGGGGCTTGAGAACCAATATGAACAACAATGACAACCAAACAGAGTTTCCAGGGATTAAGCCACTACCCAAAGACTATACATGGACTGACCCTGAGCTCCAACCTCATAGGTAGCAATGAATAGCCTAGTAAGAGCACCAGTGGAAGGGGAAGCCCTTGGTCCTGCCAAGACTGAACCCCCAGTGAACGTGATTGTTGGGGGGAGGGCGGTAATGGGGGGAGGATGGGGAGAGGAACACCCATATAGAAGGGGAGGGGAGTGGTTGGGGGGATGTTGGCCTGGAAACTGGGAAAGGGAATAACAATCGAAATGTAAATAAGAAATACCCAAGTTAATAAAGATGGAAAACAAAGAAAGAAATTAAAGACTTCTTAGAATTTAATGAAAATGAAGGTACATCATAACCAAACTTATGGGACAGAATGAAAGCTGTGCTAAGAGGAAAACTTATAGCTCTGAGTGCCTCCAAAAAGAAACTGGGGAGAGTATATATTATCAGTTTGACAGCACACCTAAAGGCTCTAGAATTAAAACAAGCAAATACACCCAAGAGGAGGAGAAGGCAGGAAATAATCAAACACCAGGCTGAAATCAAAAATAGTACAAAAAAGAGCTGGTTCTTTGAGAAAATTTATTTATTTTGAATAAATAAACCCTTAGCCAGACTAAACAGAGGACACAGAGAGGATATCCAAATTAACAAAATCAGAAATGAAAGGGAATACAAAACATCAGAATCTGAGGAAATAAAAAAAAAATCATCAGATCTTAATTTTAAAAAGTCTATATTCAACAAAACTGGAAAATCTAGATGAAGTGGAAATTTTCCTAAACAGATACTATGTTCCAAAGTTAAATCAAGATCAGATGATCCATCTAAACTGTCCCATAACTCCTAAAGAAATAGAAGCAGTTATTAAAAGTCTCCCAACCAAAAAAGGCCCATGACCAGATGGGTTTATTGCAGAATTCTATCAGACCTACATAGAAGACCTAATACCAACACTGTCCAAACTATTCCACAAAAGAGAAACAGAAGGAACACTACCCAATTCCTTCTATGAAGTTACGATTAGGCTTATACCTAAACCACATAAAGACCCAACATAAAGAGAACTTTAGACCATTTTCCCTTACGAATATTGATTTAAAAATACTCAATAAATACTTGCAAATAAAATCTAAGAACATATCAAAATGATCATCCATCATGATCAAGTAGGCTTAATCCCAGGGATACAGGGATTGTTCAATATACTTAAATTCAACAATGTAGTCAATTATATAAAAAAAAAACTCAAAAAATCACATGATGATGTCATTAAATGTTGAGAAAGTATTTGACAAAATCCAATACCCTTCATGTTAAAAGTATTGGAAAGACCAGGTATTCAAGGCCTATACCTATACATAGTTAAAACAATATATAGCAAACCAGTAGCCAACACCAAACTAAATGGAGAGAAACTTGAAGCAATCCTGCTAAAATCAGGGACTAGACAAGGCTGGCCACTCTCTTCCTACCTATTCAAAATAGTACTCAAAGTCCTAGACAGAGCAATCGGACAACAAAAGGAGGTCAAAGAGATACAAATTGTAATGGAAGATGTTAAAATATTGCTATTTTCACATGGAATGATAGTATACTTATGGGATGCCAAAAATTCCACCAGAGAACTCCTAACCCTGATAAACAACTTCAGCGATGTGACTGAATTTAAACTTACCTCAAACAAATCAGTAACCTTCCTCTACACAAAAGGTAAGCAGGCTGAGAAAGAAATTAGAGAAATGACACTCTTCAGTATAGTCCCAAATAATATAAAATACCTTAGTGTGATTTTAAACCAAGCAAGTGAAAGATCTATATGATAAGAACTTCAAGTCTCTGAAGAAAGAAATTGAAGTAGATCTCAGAAGATGGAAAGACCTCCCATGCTGATGGATTGGCAGGATTGATATAGTAAAAGTGGCCATTTTGTCAAAAGCAATCTACAGACTCAATGAAATTCCCATGAAAATGCCAACACAAATCTTCATCATTAGAAAGTGCAATTTGCAAATTCATTTGGAATACCAAGAAACCCACTGCATTGAAAACTATCCTCCACAATAAAACAACTTCTGTGGGAATCATCATCCCTGAGCTCAAGTTGTATTAGAGAGCTATATTGATATAAAACTGTATGGTATTGGTACAGAGATAGGCAGGTATGTCAATGGAATAGAATTGAAAACCCAGAAATGAACCCACACACCTATGGTCACTTTATCTTTAACAAAATTATCTAAAACTATCTTATGGAAAAAAAGATAACATTTTCAACAAATGGTGCTGCTTCAACTAGTGGTCAGCATGTACAAGAATGCAAATTGATCCATTCTTAAGCCCTGTGCAAAGCTCAATTCCAAGTAGATTAAAGACCTCCACATAAAACGAGATACATTCAAACTAATAGGAAAAAAAAAGTTGGAAAGAGCCTTGAACACATGGGCACTGGGGAAATTTTCCTAAACAGAGCACCAATTGCTTATGCTCTAATATCAAGAATCAACAAATGGGACATCATAAAATCTCAAAGCTTCTGCAAAAAGAACCAAAGAAGGACTCCCCTTCCCTGAGGAAGTGGGGTGGAGGAAATGGAAGAAAGGATTTCTAAGTATGGGAATGGAACGAGAGGATGGAGGCGACTGTGATTGGGATTTAAAATGAATTAAAAATTAATGTCAAACATTGTATTAATATAAAGGGATTTATAATTCCACTCTTCTTACCATTCTTCAATTTTATGTTAGTTGAATTCATGAGAGCAACACCATGTTTGCTTTCTTCTTTCAGCCTTTATCATGGACTGTAGCACTGAAATGCTTAGCTGGTGAATGGCATGAGGCCCAGGCAGTTTGCTGTGCTTGATGGTGAATTTTATTTATTCTGAGTAGATATCGAATGTGAGCCAATTCTTTCTATTCACCAATTGATATAATAACATGGTTTTATTCCCTATTATAGTAGTACAGTAGTTTATAATAATTTATTTCTGAGAATTGAACCAGATTCATATCCAATCATGTGCTCTAATGACTTTCTACAGGATCTCTCAGAAAAAAAGTAGTCATTCAATTTTAAAGTGTTTGACATCCTGAGCTATCAGGGGAATGCAAATTAAAGCTAAAACTACTTTGAAATTCTGTCTCACCCCTGCCATAATGACTCATGTCAAGAAAAATATAACAATAAATTGTGATGAGCTGTTTTGGTAGTGTGGAAACACAGTGAAGTAGAAATTTCATTGAATTTCTGAAGGAGGATAACACTCGTAAGTACTCCTGTTAGTACAGGATACACAGCCTGAGGTGGCCATCTTTTGAAGCCCATCAAGGTTTCCAGTGGTGGGACTGGGATGCATTCTTTTGTGTTGTTCACTGAGATAGTCCTCTGGAAATCCCTAAATTAACCCGACTGATGAGAGGTCAGAAGATCACTCTGAAAACTACCCTTAGGACCCCATCTACACAGTTTACTGAATGCAGGTACGTTGGACTGGTGCAGAAATGGAGACTCACTCATGTGATCGGCTCACTTTGGAGGATGAAGGTACTTATTAGACTACTGAAACAGAAACCTGGACCCACCCACACAGCCCTCAACCTATCATCTATCATGCCTGCAAAATACATGAGGCAATGGTGGCAAAGAAGACACAAATTTATGGGATTGGCCCACCAAGATCTGCTTTAATTTGTGAACCATGACACAAGCTGGAGTCCATTCCCTACACTGCCTTGATGGGTAAAACTAGACAGCCCAGAAACCTAGGATAGAGCTGAACTTTACTGACAAATAATAAATAAATAATCACGGAATCCATTCCTAATGTTATTCTGCTATGCTTATCGATCAATGCCTTATCAGTTGTCTTCAGAGAGCTTCCTGCTCGCAGCAAATAGGAGTGGGTAGAAACACCCACAACCAGACATCTCTCTCCCTCCGCTAAGAGAGAGCATGAATTGGAGGTCTCCACCAGGTCTCTCTCTGCAGAGGTCTGGGTAACCCATGGAAGAGCAGGAGGAAAGATTGTAGATTCAGTGGGGCTGATGGATACCAGGAGAACATGGTCCATCAAGTCAACTATACAGGAATCATATTAGTTTATGGAAACTGAAGCAGGAATCGCAGAGCCTACACGGGTCTGTTATAGATCCTCTGCAATTATGTTATAGCTGTTAGTTTGGTGGGGATTTGGCAGGGCGGGAGTGACTCTCAACTGAGAGAGTCAGTGTATCTCTAACTTTTTTGTCTGCTTTTGTGATTCTTTCTACCTTTTAGGTAGCCTTATCCAGCCCTGAAATGAGGGTTTATTGTATCACTTGTTGCCATGTTTGGCTATTATTGGAGGCTTGCTTTTTTCTGAAGAAGAAATGGAGGGAGAAGGGATATGAAGGAGAAGGTAGGTGTGTGAGGGGTGGTTAAAGGAGTGGAGAGAGGGTTAACTATGGTCAGGATATATTATATGAGAGAATAATATATTTTAAATAAGTTTTATATATGCATATATGTATATATATATATATTAAGTAGAAATGATTATACTCCAAACTTTTAATGAAAAGAACCAACAAATGCATATAAATAGAGGATCATGCCACTATGAATGATAAAGAGCCATAGAAATCTAATGATATTTCCATGACAATAAACAAGAAATATGTGGGTCTCAATCCAATCTGACAATAAATATTCTTTATCAAAATTTTTGTTATCAATAAAAGATAACAGCATTATATAATAAAAAAGAAATCTGTGATAAAGATGCAAGAAAATAAGAACCCTTAATAACTTTGGTTAAAGTGTGAATTTAACTACTATGGAAATACTTGTGGACGTTTCTTTAAAAAATTGCCTTATGACACATCTATAACTTTTCTGAACATGTACTTAAGGGTCTTTCTGTTCTACCATAGAGATACTTTACACTCATGTTTATTGTTGCCTTCCTCATTACACATAGAAAATTAAAGTTGCCTAGTTGTTGATCAACAAACGGATGTATAAAAATATTATATATGTACATGTGCTATGTATATTTATGAATATGTCAATGGACTTTGATTCACCCATGAAAAATAAGTTCATGATAATTTCAGGAAAATCAATGGAACCAGAAACTATGGTATTAAATCAAATAACCCATAACCAAAAGATAAATATCATGTTTATTCTCTTATATGTAGCTTAGATTTATATTTTTTATGTGTGTGTGTGTTTACATATGCACGAGTGTCTATGCAAACCTAGAAAAGATAATGAAATGGGAAAGAGTTTGTAAGGGAGCAGTAGAAGGAAAAAAGAAGGCAATAAATTCTATATGATACAAAATCTGAGGCAGGACTGCTAGAAAGAAGAAGAAATCAATATGGGACAAATGGTGGGATGGGAAGGGTGGTTGGGGTGAGAGACAAAGATCAAGAAAAACAGTGCATCAATATGTCCCAATTAAACCATTGATTTGCATACTTACAAAAACAATAAACACAAAAAAGCACTTTATTTTTAAGGAATGATTTTCAAAAAGATTTAAAATATATTCATGAGAAATTTCTTTAGTCTTCTTGTATTTTTTTTTCTGTCTTTAAAAAGAGGAACAGGATTAATATGACTACATAGAAAAATGGGGAGTTTGAAAACATTCTCTTTCACCACTACATTTCTTACATTCATCTTGTAGAAATTAAGGGAAGATTTTATTTCTGCAGATTTATAGATCCTGCCCTCATGCAAGATGAGGTGATCTCTGTGTCAACATGGAAGTTGAAGCTAATAGAGGCTCCTCACTACTTCTTTGCAACCTACTTGCGGACTCCTCAGTCTACCCTGACTTACCCTGTTTGTTACACAGAGCTTAAACAAAATGTATCTGAACAGCCATCTTGGAGCACACTGTTTAGTAGAAGACAGAAACCCATTGCAGGTGCTTCTCTCTTACACATAAGACAACAGGTAAGCCCAGCTCTTCTGGACAGAACATTGTATTTTCTCTACATGTTACAATCACATAGCAAACAATAACTTCTGATACTGATCCAACCACAGCAATAAAGAGGAGGCATTTCAGTCTCCTTGGTGTATGAGGAGAGAAATCATAGAACCTGAAAACCAGGGATTTCCTGCACCTCCTTCCCCTTGGGTTTGCATCCTTGATTTTCGGGGCATAAGGAGAAGATTATTCAGAAAATTTATGTGATTACACAGTCCTAGAATTTACTCTATTGTACTAGCCTTTCCAGATTAAGGACTGGAGTATGCTCACCAGAATGTACTTATCCACTGTGATGGTTTTTATATGTTTGGCCCAGGGAGTGGCACTATTAGGAAGTGTAGCCTTGTTGGAGTATGTGTGTCACTGTGAGTATGGGCGTAAGACCCTCACTCTAGCTGCCTGGAATTCAGTCTTCCATTAGCAGCCTTCAGAAGAAAATGACTTCCACACTCCTCCTGTACCGTACTTGCCTGGATGCTGCCATGCTCCCACCTTAATGTTACTCGATTGAACCTCTGAAGCTGTAAGCCAGCCCCAATTAAATGTCCTTTATAAGAGTTGCCTTGGGGTTGGGGATTTAGCTCAGTGGTAGAGCGCTTGCCTAGGAAGCGCAAGGCCCTGGGTTCGTTCCCCAGCTCCGGGGGGGGGGGAGAGTTGCCTTGATCTTGGTTTCTCTTCACAGCAGTAAAACCCTAACTAAGACATCCACCTTGTCCAGAGCTACAAATTTAAATACTGTCACTTGTAAGGAAGTTTTGCAAAAGTACCTCTTAAAGTTGCATTTACTACCATAGATGTTTGCTGTCATTCATGACAAAAACTGCAAATGGGCTGCTTATCAAGTTCATTCTCCAAGGAAGTTGTTTTAGTCTAATGTCATATTTTAATATTTTAAGTGTTTCTGCTTAGAAAATCTATTATATTTGAGAACACAAAAACATAAATATTCAGAAAAGCAGTGGATAAAGTCTTTATAAATATGAACATTTTAGGTACTGTAACATCAAATCTAATTATTATGCATATAGAACAAATTTCTATATTTGATAATTTTATTCATTCTTGGAAATATAACACAGACATAAAACTCTTGTTTGCTAATCTCCTGTGGCTTTGGATGTAGCAATGATGGCATATGTTGTTGCATACATTTTATTGGCAAACTTTCAGAGTGTAATGTGTGATTTTTTTCCCAGTGTATTATCAAAGCAAATATGGGTTGGTTACTGTTTTTATTTCATTTTGCCTGTATAAAGAAGACAAGTAGAAATGTAAATGACTTTTTGAACATGAATATAATATAAAAGATATAAGTGGCATAGGCCTTAAGGCAGTATGTGGTCCCAGTTCATAGACTATGACCTCTTAATACAGGACTGGTCAGTACCAGTACAGAGTTCTTGAGCAATGGACCCATGTATTGCTAATTTCTACTATCTTTTTGGCAGAAAAAAATCAATATTCCTTTTGTTAGCAATTCTTATTCCCTCAAGAAATATTCTTTTCTCCTGTCCAGAAGAATTGGATCATATACAAGACTGTGAGAAAATCAGACACAACAGAGTTCGGATAATTTTTTTATAAGATGTTTCTTTGTCCTTCCTTTCCTGCCAAAGGCATTCTCCGATTGGTTAAATAAAAAGCTAAACAGCCAATGGGTAGGCAAGAGAGGATAGGAAGGACTTTGTGGTAGAGATAGTAACTCGGATTTTGTCAGTCAGAAGTATAAACAGCAGCAGGCCAGGACTGAAAGAGAGGTAACTAATGAGTCACATGACAGAACTCAGATCAGTATAAACAGGTTAATTAAGCTATAAGGTAGTCGAAAATAGGCCTAGCTATAAGGCCTAAACATTCATAAATAAATGTAAGTTTCCCAGTCAGTATTCAGGAGCTTGCTGTCTCATAGAAAGTCCAGTTTTATATGGTGTTCAACATAAGGGCTTGCATATCCAAGCTTAGAGCCTGAGGAAAGTCTCAGATGGAAGGCAGGAACAAACACTCCTTGGAACACACACTTCTTCCTAGGAATGCAGTCTCTAAGTAAGGCAAACTACAGGAGCAAACAATCACTAGAGGTTGACTGCTTAGGGTGGAGAAGCTCCTGCTGAGCAGCAAAGCCAAACTCCACAGGCTCTGCTCATTTTTTTATTATTATTTACTTACATTCATGACATTGCCTCTTCCAGTCCCCCTCCCACAGTTCTTCATGCCATCCCTTTACCTATCATCCCCCTTCCCTGGGCCTTAAAGTCTCCACAGGATTGGATGGCATCCTGTCCAACCTAGGCCACCCAAGGCAGTCCTCTGCTACATATGTGCTTGGGGCCACAGACCAATCCAGGCATGCTCCTTGGTTGGTGGCTTACTCTGTGGGAGCTCCTAGGGGTCTGGGATATTTGAGACTGTTGGTCTTTCTATGGGATTCTCAAACCCTTCAGTTGAGTGTTGACTCTTTCACATCCTAGGTCTTGGGGACATTCTAGAAGATACCCCCACCCCGGATGCCAGACCACTAGAAGCTGCATATTTATATTCTTTCTCCTGACCAATTTTCTGAGGAACTCCCAGATTGATTTCCAGAGTGGTTGTTCCAGTTTGCTATCCCACCAGCAGTGGAGAAGTGCTCCTCTTCCTCTCCATCCTCACATGCAATTTTTGATCTTAGCCATTCTGATTTGTGTAAGGTAGGATCTCAGGTTTGTTTTGATTTGTGCTTTCCTGATGCCTAGGGATTCTGAACATTTCTTTAAGTGCTTCTCAGCCATTCGAGATTCCTCCGTTTCAAATTCTCTGTTTAGCTCTGTGCCCCACATTTAGATTGGATTACTTAGGGTTTGGAGTTTAACCTCTAGAGTTTTTTTTTAATATAGTTTGGATATTAGCCCTCTGTTGGATGGAGGATTAGTAAAGAACTTTTTCCAATATGTAGGTTGTTGTTTTGTCCTATTGACCATGTCCTTTGCTCTAAAGAAGCTTCTCACATTCAGGAAGTCCCATTAATCAATCATTGATATTAGCCTGAGTCATTTGTGTTCTGTTTAGAAAATCTTCTCCTATCCCAGTGCTTTTAAGCCTCTTTTATACTTTTTTATCTAATTAGACATAGTTTATAAGGTTTTGTTGTGGTCCTTGATCCACTTGGACTTGAGCTTTGTGCAAGGTGATAAATATGGATCCTTTTTATTCATTCTGCATGCTGATTACAAATTAGACCAGCACCATTTATTGAAAATGCTTTTTACCCTCATTGAATGGTTTTGGATTCCTTGTCAAAGATTAAGTGTCCATAGGCATGTGGGTTTATTTCTGGGTCTTTGATTCTATTCCATTGATCCACTTGTTTGTCTCTGTACCATTACCATGCAGTCTTTATCACTATTGCTCTGTACTACAGCTTCGTGACAGACAGTGATTCCTCCAGAAGTTCTTTTATTGTTAAGAATTGATTTGGATGTCCTGGGTTTTTTGTTTTTCCATATAAAATTGAGAATTGCTCTTTCCATGTCTGTGAAAAATTGTGTTCGAATTTTGATGGGGCTTTCACTGAATCTGTAGGTTGTTTTCGGTAAGATGGCACTATGTCAATCATACTGATCCCTGAGTATGGCAGATCTTTCAAACTTCTGAGGTCTTCTTTTATTTCTTTCTGTAGATATCTGTTAAACCCACTTGGTTCATAACTTCTGTTAGTTTCACAGTGTCTCTGTTTAGTTTAATACTTCAAGACCAGTCCATTGATAAAAATGGGGTGTTGAAATCTCCCACTATTATTGTTTGAGGTTCACTGAATGTTTTGAACTTTAGTAAAGCTTCTTTTATAAATGATACCTTACCTTTCATGCATAGATGTTCAGAATAGAGACTTCATCGTGGTACATATTTTTCTTTGTTGAGTATGAAGTGTCCTTCCCTTTATCTTTTGATAACTTTTAGATGAAATTCTATTTTATTGGATATTACAAAGGCTTCTGTAGCTTGTTTCTTCAAATAATGTGCTTGGAAAGATTTTTTGCACCCCTTTACTCTGAGGTAGTATCTGTCTTTGTCACTGAGGTGTTCTTGTATGCATAAAAATGCTGGATCCTATTTACATATGTAGTCTGTTAGCTCATGTCATTTATATTTATTATGTGCTGAAAAGCCTTTGACAAAATACAACACCTTTCATGTCTGATGTCTTAGACAGATCAAGAATTCATGGCACATACCTAAACATAATAAATAGCAATATACAGCAAACAAATAGCCAATATCAAATTATATGGAGAGAAACTAGAAGAATTCCTACTAAAATCAGGGACAAGACAAGACAAGACAAGACTGCCCACTCTCTCTATATCTATTCAATATAGCACTTGAAGTTCTAGGTAGAGCAGTTATACAACAAAAGGAAGTCAAGTGGATACAAATTGGAAAGGAAGAGGTCAAAGGATCATTATTTGTGGACAATATGATCTATGCTGTCAAGGAAAAATTACTAGGGGAAGGTCAATATTGATGCTTTGGTCTGTACATGGTTGATTTCTTTTATGAGTACTATTACTGAGAAATCTCCAGGAAAATACTTCTCATTAATTTACTTAACCTGTTTTCAGTTCGTTTTTGGGGTGGTGGGTTCATGTTTTTATTTACTTTTTTCCACCTTGATCATTGCCCCCCTTGCAGACACCTCATCCCACAATCCTTTCTCTTTCCCCCCTCCTTCTCCTCTGAGAATGTCGGGACTTCCTGGGCATCCCCCCTCCCTGCATTTTAAGACTTTGTTTCCTGTCCCGCTTAGGCCAGACAATATAACCCAGCTAATTGAACATATTCCGTGCATGAGCAACAGCTTTAGCGATAGACCCTGTTCCAGTTATTCAGGATCCACATAAAAATCAAGCTGAGAATCTACTACAATTCTTCAGTTGTTGGTTCAGATTCCGAGAGATCCTAGAGTCCAAATTAGTTGACTCTTTTGGTCTTACTGTGACGCTTTCCTATCCCATGCTGGGGCAGCAACAATTCCTCCTGTTCTTCCATAATAGTATCCAAGCATCATGCACTGTTTGTCTGTGGGTGTGTGTATCTGTCTGAGTCAGCTACTGGTGAGAGACTTTCAGAGGACAGTTATGCAAGGCTCCTTTCTGCAAGTGTAACAGAATATCATTAACAGGTTCAGGGATTGCTGTTTGTCCATTGAATGGGTCTCAAGTAGTCCCTGCTCTGTTCCCAATTCCTGCATTTCTTGTAGACAGTATAAGTTTGAGTTGAAAGTTTTGTGGGTGGATTGTTTTCCCTGTTGATATACTGAGGTTCCTGCCTGGTCATGGAAGCAAACTTCTCAGCTCCTTATCTCCAATGTTGTAGTCACGGCAATGACAACCCCATTGATTCCTGGACACTTCCCTGAAATGGTAGTATGTTTATCTGCTCTCTCCCTGGGAGCCGCCAGTTCCTCCCTGCCTGCTCAAATGCTCTGGGTTTGCAAACGAAAGGCACACACACACACACACACACACACACACACACACACACACACACATACTGCTTTTAAAGTATTTTATTAGGAAACTATGCACTTCCATTCTAAGTCATTATATAAATATAAAAGAGATATTCTTTATGTTAGCTAAACTTTTTATTGGATATTTTTTATTTACATTTCATATGTTATTCCCTTATTACATTGTCTACTACTCATGTTCAAGTGAGGCTATGGTTCAGTTTGAATAGACAGCTGCCACCATGTCCAGATACAAATGAACTGGACATAGAGAATTTAATTCTTATCTGATAGTTTTCATAATTGTTCTTATAGTATATAGTTTATTGATGTTAAAGAAAGAACCTTTTATTGGATTAAAAGGTGGAAACGTTGGGAAAATATTTTTTGTAAGAAGTTTCTCTGTCTTTCCTCACCTGCCTAAGGCATTCTCAGATCGGTTAAAGAGCTGAATGGCCAAATGCTAGGCAGGAGAGGATAGGTGGGACTTGGCAGCAGAGGTAGGAACTCTGGGATTTTGTCAGCCAGACATGGGGAAATTAGTCAGAGACTAAAGAAAGCTAACTAATGAGCCACATGTTAGAAATTAGATTCATATAAATGGGTTAAGTTATGAGCTACTTGGGAATATGACTAACTATAAGGATGAAGAATTAATAAATATGTTTCTGTGTTATGATTTAGGAGATGGTGGTCTCAAAGAAAGTCTCATTTTAGAACATATCTAGCTATTTTGTGGACCAGTGAACTTATTTCATATAACCTTTATCAATGAGATGAACATGGAACAGAGCTCCCAGGGACTACAGCTGCTGAGAGTTAGTGCATATATTGAACAAATCAAAGGACAGTAAAATTACCATAAGCCAATATACACAGCTCAAATGACAAAACAAAATCACATCTTAGTAATATCATTTGAGAAACAGAGACCCAAGAGACTTAAATCTTGTGTCTTCAAGATTTTTAGGTAAATAGTATTAAGAACAATACCATATAATGAATAATGTATTTACTGGGTGTTAAACTAGTTCAGTTGGAATTTTCCTGTAATTTGAAGAATGATATTTCTTAATATGTCACATGAATCATCTTGGTGTCCAATATTATAATTAAAGGTTCTTCAAATTCTTATTATCATAAAATTAGCTATTAGTTTTTAAAAATGTCCTCCATGGACCCTGTGCTTTGTTAGGAATGCCATTTAAAAAATAAGCTTAACTTAAGTTTTACAACCAAGTTTTCAACCTCAGATTAGAAAACTTAATAATGATCAAAAGGTACACATTGTACAAACTCATGCTCAAATCTTCCAGAAGAAATGCTACCTAGATAGTATGTAAAAGAATTACCAAAGACAGAATTCAGATAAACAATGACTTGAATTAGCAAACAAGTCATTTTGAACCAAGTCACACCATTAGTTTAATTCTTGTTTAGGAAGTCACTACTGGAATCTAATTATGCTGTTGTGACAAGATACATGCTATTTTCGCAGAAATAAAACTTGGCTGACACCAGTTGTATAAAGAAGAAATAGTCCCCATCTCTCCATAAAGAGATTTGTCATTAGAAAAAAACTTCCCAGGAAGATGTAAAATCCCAAAGAAAATAAAAATATGTGCTACTATTCTTTTTTTTTTAACTTCTGTACTCAGCTACCTAAAGTTGTGAGTAAAGGAGATTTGAATTATTTTGAATGTATATATTATATATCTATGTATATAATAGATCTGTGAACAAATCTGTTACATACATATCTGTATATTATATATGTTTACATATTCATACACTTAAACATATACATATATACATACATAGGAAATATATAATGTTCATTTTATCAACAAATCTTTAATCTTTTGTCTTAATAAAGTCATATACACCTGGAAGAAAGCTATTTCTTACTAAATCGTTGAGTTTCAAGTAATAAAATATTTTTTCTTTGCCTAAGTTCTTTGAAAGAAATAACAGAACAAAAGAGGGCAACATATTATTTTCAGGACAATGTCTAAGAAGGTAGTACTGTGAGAAAAATTCAGAGTGAGAAAAGTCTAAGACCCCATCTTTTTTCCAGAAATAGGATTATTCTTGGATAATGCTTTCATGCTCACCTAGATATAGCAGATAGATAGAGATGAGTTTGCTTCTAATTGCTCAATTTAAATGACCATGGTTATTGGTTTATTTGCCTCTATGCAAAAATATGTTTTTTTTTTTCTTTTCACGTGTGGCTTGTCCATCTGGTGCGATGTTGAGGTAATTATTAAAAAATGGTTTCTTATATCCCACGGTAGTGCCGGCATAGTAGGGCCACATGGCATCTGTGGGGTACCTTCGTCTCAGTTGCATCCAGTTCCAGTGTGGCATCATGCCAAGTTAACTCTAGCTCTTTTGTAGTCCCAGCAGTTTCTTTCTTTCTTTTCTTTTTCTTTTTTTTTTTTTTTTATTAACTTGAGTATTTCTTATTTACATTTAGTGTTATTCCTTTCCCTGTTTCGGGCAAACATCCTTCCCCTTCCTTCTTTATGGGTGTTCCTCCCCATCCTCCCCCTTGCCGCCCTCCCCCAACAATCTAGTTCACTGGGGTTCAGTCTTAGCAGGACCCAGGGCTTCCCCTTCCACTGGTGCTCTTACTAGGATATTCATTGCTACCTATGAGGCCAGAGTCCAGGGTCAGTCCATGTATAGTCTTTGGGTAGTGGCTTAGTCCCTGGAAGCTCTGGTTGCTTGGAATTGTTGTACATATGGGGTCTCGAGCCCCTTCAAGCTCTTCCAGTTCTTTCTCTGATTCCTTCAACGGGGGTCCTATTCTCAATTCAGTGGTTTGCTGCTGGCATACGCCTCTGTGTTTGCTGTATTCTGGCTGTGTCTCTCGGTTCTTAGCCCTCATTGCTAACCGCCATCTCCTGGCTGTCTCTCTGCCAGACGGGAACTCTCTGGTCCCACCTACCTGGTAAAATCAGGACACTAGAAGTTCAGCAGTGGCCATCATGGCTCCCTGTCGTGGATGCGCCCATATTCCCAGCAATGGCCCCCTTGTAGTTATAGTATAAACTCCCAACATCCCATTAAAATCAAGACTCAATAAGCTGTAATTTAAAATCAGATTTATATGTTAAGTTCTCAATCCACCATATGTCCACACAATAAATTCACAACCAATTGATAAAGATATAAACCGCCCACCTAGATAAGATAAATTGACCTATAGAAATCCATCCCTTAAGAAATGTTCATAACTACCTATGGTCATTAAGGACACACAGATATGGATTGTCCTTCACTGCCTCCATATTGGTTCTTCTCATTCTTTTTCTTTCTCTCTCCTTACCAAAACTCTGTGCCCACCCCACTTCTCACTGTCCAATTACAGGCTTGGCTTAACTTGTGCCTGCCCTCACCTCCATAAAAACATCAACCTACAGCATGACTTGCCCCTGTGGTGTGTACATTTTATTTTTGTGACTCCTATTAACCCTCTGAATAAAGTTGGTTATCGCGTGAGACTTTAGTCCACCTCAAAACCGGGAAAGGGAATAACACTCTAAATGTATATAAGAAATACTCAAGTTAGTCCACCTCAGTCTCAAAAGAGGTAAACAGTAAATATATTCTGATTTCAAACCAAATTTAATGTCAAGATTTCAAAATCATACAATATTTCATTATTTTAATTATATGCATTGAAAAGTTACTCAGACATTGCACATTGTCATCAAGAAAATAAATAGAACAAAGAGAACTTTCAGGACTAGGGAATGTGCACTTAGCAGTCAAGAAACCTTGAGAATCGATTACTAATATATTGATATTCTCTTTCATCTACATTATTTTCTAATTTTAAATCTTAACTTATAATATATAATAAATATGAGCATCTCTCAAGACTAATTGAAGATTGTGAAAGACCCCCAGATTTTTGGGGAGACTCTCGCTCCAGGCACAGGTTGGGGTACCCCCAGGAAACACGAGTAGCCGGTCTTGATGTAATCAGCAAGAGGCAGTTTTATTTACGAGATCTCGGGCTGACACATATCCCACACAGGAGATTGAGTCAAGCCCCGAGCCTTTCTAGGCAGGAGCTTATATAGGGAAAACCAGGGGTTTCGTGTGGATACACATAATTGGCTAATACAAAGGATGCACAGTTACTATTGGCGGAGTTACATCAACAAAGCATAACGTGTAATCTAGCATCTCAGCAATGTGGGCAGGGCAACTCATCTCACTGCAGCAGGGGGATGACCCATCCTCAGGGAGTGAAGGAAGGGGAGGGGGTGGCTCCAAATGGCCAGTGTCCTTGGGAGCTGATAGTCGGGCCAGTGAGCCCTATCTCAAATTCTCTCAGGCATGTCTGGACTTTGTTTGAGACTAACTTTTTGAAATTTAACTCTTCAATTGTTACTGTGCATACTACTTTTATGTCAACTTGACACATGCTAGAGTCATTTGGGAATAAGAAATATCAATTGAGCAAATGTCTTTACCAGATTGGTCTGTGGGCAAGCCTTGTTGTGCATTTTCTTGACTGATGAGTGATACAGAAGGGCCCATGTCACTACTGGTAGTACTTCCCCAAGGCTGGTACTCCTTGGTGCTATAAGGAAATAGTCGGGAAAAGCCACAGAGCGCTAGCCAGTAAGCAACAATTCTTCATGGCCTCTACATAAGTTCTTGTCTTCAGTTCTTTCCCTGATCTACTCTGGATGATGGACTGACTACATGTTAAAAAAGAGTTAGATGCAGATATTTACACCTGACCAATAGACAGAAGCTGCTGACACCTGTGGTTAAATTGGGAAAAAGCTAGAAGAAGCTGAGGAAGAGGGCAACCCTGTAGTCTCAATTAACCTGGGCCCCCTGAGAACACTTAGGTGCTGTCCACCAACCCTGCAGCATGCACCAGCTGGTATGGGGCCCCCCAAAATATCTACAGCAGAGGACTGCCTTGTCTGACCTCAGTGAGAGAAGATGTACCTAACTCTCAAGACACTGGAGGCCCAGGGGAGTGGGGAGGCCTAGAAGGCTGGGGAGTCGGGGTCAGGGGGACATCCTCACGGAGATGCAGGTGGAGGATGTGAAACTGTTGGAGGGTTGTCTGGTAAAAGGATAAAATCTGGAGTGTAAAAAAAAGTTAAATAAAACTTTTTTAAATAGCAAGCAAAAAAAATTATTTTGTGCCTAAGTTGTTTTTGTAAAAATGTTTTATCACAACCATAGAAAAGCAACTAAAAGATTATACTTAAACTTCAGAACAAATTTTTATAGGACCAAGAGAAACTTAGGATCTCAAAGAGAAAAAGACCTAATAAGCTTTAATTATACAAATCTTATTATAACCACAAAATTCTTAATATAGAGCTTGCTTCTAAAAGGAGGGATTATCCTATTCATAGCAGTAGAAATGGATGACTGCTGGCTCATCAATATGCAAATGACATGGCAAGAATGTTAGCATTTTCATAGTAAAGAATTTTCATTACTACAAGTAAGTAATTAGTAATGTAATTAACTTAGGAAAATGGCACCGGAGGATCTGGTGATAGTAAATGTCAATTAAATTTTTAAATCAGAGCAGAATAGATTTCTAACAATGAACATAGGAAACTATTATGCTTTAGCTGGAACTCACCCTCCTCTATCATGGAAAATATGTATTCGGTTTATAGCATATTGTTTTCTTGCTTTGTATTTCTACTTTATTTCTGCTTTCCTTACTAATAACTATCAGTGATGAAATTTATATCAACATTTAATGACATACTGTAAAATGTAGCCACATATTTAAGAATGTAGAAGGTAGTTTTCTCACATGCATATAGTTTCTTAGAACAGACTAAAAAATAATAACATTCAGAGCCAACAAGCTTTTCTGTTCAAGTGATCTTAAACTAGCCTCAACTGAAATAAAAAGGGGTTTTACTAATGAAGCTAAACCACTGACATGAATGGAAACACAGCATAATTTATTTCTATGCATTCACATATTCAATAAAATCCAATATAATGATTGAAACATCATAAATATTCAATAGAAAACTGCACACAATGACCTAAAAGAAAGTTGAAAGTAAATTATCATAAAAACGTGTCAATATACATTAAAAGATATAATAAACATGAAGTTACTTTTCAGTTTTATGATTAGACATTCATATTAAGAGACATTTTAACACTAAAAGATATTCCATTGCTATGAATAGGGAATTATATGAATTCACAGCATAGAAATGATTATGTTTGTATTCATATAATTATAATTGTTTGGATTTTCATATTTGATTATTGCTAATATATTCAAATACAACAGGCATATTTA
Organism: Rattus rattus; assembly: GCF_011064425.1. Taxonomy (NCBI): domain Eukaryota; kingdom Metazoa; phylum Chordata; class Mammalia; order Rodentia; family Muridae; genus Rattus; species Rattus rattus. The sequence goes on from NC_046158.1 coordinate 34,111,054, forward strand.
GATATGAAGTTAACTAAATTTATAGTTATCCATTTACAGTAATTCCTTGAGGACTGCTGGCAGCAGAAATACCCAGCTTCCCCTGCATTCCCAGAGGCACACCAGCAGACAATCAAACATGTCACCATCTAGGACAACCAGGTAGGATTTGACCCTAGGATCCTTGCTAGCCAGATTATATTAGGCACACCCAGTAACAAGTAATTGCTTCCTGTCTGTTGCATTCCATTTCTGGTCCATAATGCTGCTTGATCCCTGCCAATCCTCCACCTACCAGTTACTACTTGGGTACATCCAGCTGAGGTGAGTTGTGCCACATTCCCTGGGCTCCATTATCCAGACCATGGCTCTGCTTGCATTTCTGGAGGCTTACTGATGGCAGGAAAATCCAGCTCATCTTGCATTCCATGACCTGCAACAGGAACAATCAAGACTTCTTTCCGCCAAGCCCCTGCTTTCCATGTCCCCCTAGAGTATTCCCATTAGTAATGAGCTGCAACCTGTCCTCTGAGCTCAGCTCTACCTGCATTTACAGAGGCATGGGAGTATCTGGTAAAATAGGTAGGACTCTACCCCAGGCCTTTTGTCCATCAGGTCCACTTAGGCACACACAGCATCAGCTAAGACTTAGAAAATATGAATATGTCAGTCAAAAATTGTTGAATCTAAAAAGTTTCTGACATAAAACATCCAGGAAATTTGGAAAGCCAGGGAAAGATCAAACCTAAAATAATGAAATAGAAGGAAAGACTGACACACTTAGGCCTGGAAAACACTCTCAACAAAATCATAGAAGAAAATTTCTCCAATCTGAAGAAAGGTCTATAAACATCTTCTCAAGAAATCTACAGAACACCAAATAGATTGGACCAGAAAATAAAATCCCCCTACAACATCATAATCAAAACACTAAATACATAGAACAAAGAATATTAAAAGGTGAAAAGGATAAAAGGCCAAATAACCTATCAGAATTATACTTCACTTTTCAACAAAGACTCTAAAAGCTAGAAGAGCCTGAGCAGATGTCTTGCAGTCCCTAAGACAGCACAGATGCCAGCAACCAAACTACTTTTCACGGCAATTTTTCAATCACTACAGATGTAGAACATAGCTATTCCAAGACAAAAATCTTTAAACTATCTATCCGCAAATCCTATTCTAAAGAAGATAATAGAATGAAAATAACAACACAAGGAGGTTAACTACAACCAAGAAAATAGGAAATAAAAAACCCTATACCAGAAAAACGAAAGAGGGAAGCATAAACACACACAAACACTAACACTATCAAAATCAATATAACAGGCATTAATAATTATACATCAGTAATATCTCTCAATATCAATGGACTCTTCTTCAATAAAAAGACACAGGTTAACAGAATTGATGTGAAAACATGATCCATCATTCTGCTGTATACAAGAACCATACCTCAGCAACAAAGATAGACATTATTACATATTAAAGGGCTGGAAAAAAGTTTTCCATACAAATTCATGGAAAAAACAAGCTTGAGTAGTCATTCTAATATCTAGTACAATATACTTTCATCCAGAGTTAATCAAAGGAGAAGGAGGACACTATATACACATCAGAGGAAAAATTCACTGAGATGATTTCTCTATTTACAAGATCTCTGATCCAAATATTTGTAAAGAAGCATTGATAAAGATTAAATCGCACATCCAACACCACACATTAATACAAGGAGACTCCAGAACCCCACTTTCACCAATGAACAGTCATCAAGATAGAAAATAAACAGAAATAATGAAACTAATAGTTGTTATGAATCAATGGGACTTAACAGATTTCTATTGAACATTTCACCTAAACACAAAAGAAAATATCTTCTTTCCAAAGCCTCATAGAATCTTTTCCAAAATTGATCATATAGTCTATCACAAAGCAAGCCACAAGAAATACAAGAAATTTTGAAATAAAACTTCGTATCTTATCAGAACAAGGATTAAACCAGGACGGCAGACAGGCACCTAGCATTACTATTCTCTGAGAGGTTTCCCCCAGAAGCTGATGGAAACAGATACAGAAACTCATATCCAAACTTTAGGCAGAACTCAGGGAATCTGTGCATATGGGGAAGAAAGGGTTGAAGGAACCAGAAAGGACAACAACTCAACAGGAAGACCTATAGAATCAAGTAGCCTGGCCCATAGGTACAAATAGAAACAGAACCACCAACCAAAGAACACTCAGGGGATGTACCTAGGCCTCATACATATACGAGAGAGATGTGTCATTTGGTCTTCATGTGAGAACCCTAACAACCAGAGCAGAGGTATCTCTGACTCTGTTATCTGTCATTGAATTTCCTTCCCCTAAATGGGCTGCCTTGTATAGGCTCAATAGGAGAAGTCCCTGCTCCTAATACAACTTGATATGCTATGGTGTGTTGACATACAAGGGAAATGTACCCTTCTGAGAGAAGAAAGGGAGAGAGATGGGATAGTGGAGGTGAGAGGGAAGGACTGGCTTCAGAGAAAGGAAGGGAAGCTACTTTCAGAATTTAAAGTTAATTAATTAATTAATTAATTAATAACAAAGGCAGAGAATGGCAAACAAATGAAGGGTATGCATATGTCTAGAGATCTGTCACCACATGCCATGGAAGCAGCAAGGTTCTCATGTGCACATAGCTCCACAAATATTTATAAATACACATATGATGATAATGAAATATGATTAGTTTCCAGGACTAACAAGGATGACATTAACAGAAATAACCAACAAAGGAGAAATAGAACCTCTACAGACAATTATCAGGCACTACTTCCAGTTAAGAAATGGGGTCACCCACCCATCTCAAAAAAGTTAACCAAGAATCATTCCTGTCTAAAAGATATGAAGGAGCAAAGAGTGGGGCAGAGACTTAAGGGAAGGCCATCCATAGTCTACTCCACCTAGAGATCCATACCATCTGCAGACAACAAACTCAGACACTATTGCTGGTGCCAAGAAGTACTTGGTCAGTATAGTTGGTTGATATTGTTGTTCTGTATGGTTGGAAAGACCCTTCAGGTCTTTCTGTCTTTCTCTTATCTATTCCATTTGGGTCCCCATGCTCTGTCCAATAGTTGGCTGCAAGCATCTACATCTGTATTGGTCAGGCTTGGGCAAAGCCTCTCAGGGGACAGCTATACCAGGTCCCTGTTAGCAATCACTTCTTGGCATCAGCAATTGTGTCTGGGTTTGGTGTCTGCAGATGGGATAGATACCCAGGTGGGGTTGGGTGGCCTTTCTTACAGTCTCTGCTCCACTCTTTTTCCCTGAATTTTTCTTTAGACAGGAATAATTCTGGGTTAATATTTTTGAGATGGGTGGGTGGCCACATCCCTCAGCTGGGGACCATGCCTATCCTCTGAATATAGTCTCTACAGGTTCTCTCTCCACATTGTTGAGAATTTTATATAATGTCATTCCCATTGGATCCTGGGAACCTTTTGTTTCATTAAATCTGTATCTCCCCCCACACTTGATGCTGTCTGCCTTTTTCCTTCCTCCTCTTCTCTCCTTCCCAAATCCCTCCCATCTTCTACCTCCCATCTTTACCCCTTCTAAGAAGGACTGAAGCAGCCACACTTTGGTCTTCTTCTTGAGTTTCATATGGTCTATGAGTTGTATCATGGGTACTCTGAGCTTTTTTCCTTCCATCCAATTATCACTGAGTATATAAACAGCTGCAGCAAAGTGATTGGATATAAAATTATTTTAAATAAATCAGTAGCTTTCCTCTACTCAAAGGATAAACGGGCTGAGAAAGAAATTAGGGAAATGAAAACCATCACAATAGTCACAAGTAATGTGAAATATCTTGGTCTGACTCTAACCAATCAAGAGAAAGATCTGTACAACAAGAACTTCAAGTCTCTGAAGGAAGAAATTGAAGAAGAACTCACAAGATGGAAAGATCTTCCATGCTCATGGATCAGCAGGATTAACATAGTAAAACATAGCAATATTACCAAAAGCAATCTACAGATTCAATTCAATCCCCATCAAAATTCTGACTCAATCTTCACAGAGTTAGGAAGAGCATTTCTCAAGTAGTTCTCAAATAACAAAAAAACCCAGGATACTGAAAACTATTCTCAGTAATATGAGAACTTCTTGGAGAGTCACCATCTCTGACCTCAGGCTGTACTACAGAACAAGAGTTGTAAAACCACATGGTATTGGTACAGAGACAGAGAGGTAGATCTGTGGACTAGAACTGAAGATCTAGGTATGAACCAACACATGTTTGGTCAGTTGATCTTTGACAAAAAAGACGAAACCATCCAGTGGGAAAAAAACCAGCAAATTCCACAAATAGTGCTGGCTCTAGTGCCAGCTGACATGTAGAAGAATGCAAATCGATCCATTCTTATCTGCTTTTTACAAAGCTCTAGTCCAAGTGGATCAAGGACCTCCACATAAAGCCAGATACATTGAAATCTAATGGAAGAGAAAGTGGGAAAGATCCTGGAACACATCAGCATAGGGGAAATTTTCCTGAAGAGAATACCAATGGCTCAGGCTCTACGAGCAACTGTAGACTAATGGGATCTCAGAAAATTGAAAAACGTCCTCTGCAAAACAAAGAACAATGTCAACAGGACAAAATGGCAACCTACAAAATGGGTAAAAACCTTTACCACTTATATCAGTTAGAGGGCGAATATCCAATATATACAAAGAACTCAAGAAATTAGACTTCAGAGGATTAAATAATCCTATTGAAAATGGGGTACAGAGCTAAACAAAGAATTCTCAAGTGAGGAATCTTGAACGGAGTAGAGAGCTCTAAAGAGTTGTTCAACACCCTTAGGCATCAGGCAATGTAAATCAGAATGACCCTGAGATTCCACCTCAAATCAGTCAGAATGGCTAAGATAAAAAAACTCAGGTGACAACAGATGGTGACAAGGATGTAGAGAAAGAGGAACACTGTTCCATTGCTGGAGGGAGTGCAAGCTGGTACCACCATTCTAAAAATCAGACTGGTGGTTCTTCAGAAAATTGAATATAGTACTACCTGAGGACCCAGTTATACTACTACTGGGCATTTGCCCAGAAGATGCCCCAACATATAACAAAGACACATGTTCAACTGTGTTCACTGCAGCCTTATTTATAATAGCCAGAAGCTGGAAGCAACTCAGATGTCCCTCAGCAGAGGACTGGATGCAGAAAATGTGATGCATTTATACAATCAAGTACTACTCACTTATTAAAAATAATGAATACATGAAATTCGCAGGCAAATGGGCAGAACTAGAAAATATCCTGAGTGAGGTAACCCAGTCACAGAAGAACACACTTGGCTCCTCTATTTTATAGTGATTCCTAAGCCTTGAAATAAAGAATTGATTTTATATTCCATTTGTGGCTATACATTCTCCAGTGTCTGATTCTTTGTATATTGCCCAGTTGTGGGTCTCAGTATTGATCATCTTATAGTACAAATGGAAGCTTCTTTCTTAATGGTTGTGTTACCTTAATATTAAGTTATTATGATGCGGCAGATCTTCCTGGTCGCTGCCACCGCGGAGAGCCCGTGGGCAGAACCCCGCGAGCGAACTTGAGCCTCGGGACCAAAGGTAAGACTAACTTATCTGCTGCAAGTGACTTGCCGGGTGGAATCGGGACAACAGAGGCAGAATCCCTCTAGGACCAGGCACGTCCTGTGTTTACCGGAAGTCCCACACCCGCGGATCCCGGCCCGCAGCAGCTCTCTGCTCCCAGAACCCGTGGGAGAGATACCTTACCGCCTGGTCAGGTGGGCACTCCTGAGGCTGCAGAGCAGAAGAGACCACCAACACTGCCCACCCCTGCCCACATCCCTGGCCCAAGAGGAAACTGTATAAGGCCTCTGGGCTCCCGTGGGAGAGGGCCCAGGTGAGGCAGGAGCCCTGCCTGAGACACCGCCGGAACCTGAAGGAAACAGACCGGATAAACAGTTCTCTGCACCCAAATCCCGTGGGAAGGAGAGCTAAACCTTCAGAGAGGCAGACACGCCTGCGAAACCAGAAGAGACTGCTCTCTACACACATTGCTGATTCCAGAGGAAAACACCGGAGGCCATCTGGAACCCTGGTGCACGGAGGCTCCCGGAAGAGGCAGCGCAGATCTTCCCGGTTGCTGCCACCTCAGAGAGCCCGTGGGCAGCACCCCGCGAACGAACTTGAGCCTCGGGACCACAGGTAAGACCAACTTTTCTGCTGCAAGTGACCTGCCTGGTGAACTCAAGACACAGGCCCACAGGAACAGCTGAAGACCTGTAGAGGGACAAAACTACACACACAAAAGCAGAACACTCTGTCCCCATAACTGGCTGAAAGAAAACAGTAAAACAGGTCTACAGCACTCCTGACACACAGGCTTATAGGACAGTCTAGCCACTGTCAGAATTAGCAGAACAAAGTAACACTAGAGATAATCTGATGGCGAGAGGCAAGCGCAGGAACACAAGCAACAGAAACCAAGACTACATGGCATCATCGGAGCCCAATTCTCCCACCAAAACAAACATGGAATATCCAAACACACCAGAAAAGCAAGATCTAGTTTCAAAATCAGATTTGATCATGATGCTGGAGGACTTCAAGAAAGACGTGAAGAACTCCCTTAGAGAACAAGTAGAAGCCTACAGAGAGGAATCTCAAAAATCCCTGAAAGAATTCCAGGAAAACACAAACAAACAGTTGAAGGAATTAAAAATGGAAATAGAAGCAATCAAGAAAGAACACATGGAAATAACCCTGGATATAGAAAACCAAAAGAAGAGACAAGGAGCTGTAGATACAAGCTTCACCAACAGAATACAAGAGATGGAAGAGAGAATCTCAGGAGCAGAAGATTCCATAGAAATCATTGACTCAACTGTCAAAGATAATGTAAAGCTGAAAAAGCTACTGGTCCAAAACATACAGGAAATCCAGGACTCAATGAGAAGATCAAACCTAAGGATAATAGGTATAGAAGAGAGTGAAGACTCCCAGCTCAAAGGACCAGTAAATATCTTCAACAAAATCATAGAAGAAAACTTCCCTAACCTAAAAAAAGAGATACCCATAGGCATACAAGAAGCCTACAGAACTCCAAATAGATTGGACCAGAAAAGAAACACCTCCCGTCACATAATAGTCAAAACACTAAACGCTCAAAATAAAGAAAGAATATTAAAAGCAGTAAGGGAAAAGGTCAAGTAACATATAAAGGCAGACCTATCAGAATCACACCAGACTTCTGCCAGAAACTATGAAGGCCAGAAGATCCTGGACTGATGTCATACAGACCCTAAGAGAACACAAATGCCAGCCCAGGCTACTGTATCCTGCAAAACTCTCAATTAACATAGATGGAGAAACCAAGATATTCCATGACAAAACCAAATTTACACAATATCTTTCTACAAATCCAGCACTACAAAGGATAATAAATGGTAAAGCCCAACATAAAGAGGCAAGCTATACCCAAGAAGAGGCAAGAAACTAATCGTCTTGGCAACAAAACAAAGAGAAGAAAAGCACACAAACACAACCTCACATCCAAATATGAATATAACAGGAAGCAATAATCACTATTCCTTAATATCTCTCAACATCAATGGCCTCAACTCCCCAATAAAAAGACATAGATTAGCAAACTGGATGCATAGAACGAGGACCCTGCATTCTGCTGCCTACAGGAAACACACCTCAGAGACAAAGACAGACACTACCTCAGAGTGAAAGGCTGAGGAAACAACTTTCCAAGCAAATGGTCTGAAGAAGCAAGCTGGAGTAGCCATTCTAATATCAAATAAAATCAATTTCAACTAAAAGTCATCAAAAAAGATAAGGAAGGACACTTTATATTCATCAAAGGAAAAAAATCCACCAAGATGAACACTCCTGTATACCTATGCTCCAAATGCAAGGGCACGTACATTCATAAAAGAAACCTGACTAAAGCTCAAAGCACACATTGCACCTCACACAATAATAGTGGGAGATTTCAACACCCCACTCTCATCAATGGACAGATCATGGAAACAGAAATTAAACAGAGACGTAGACAGACTAAGAGAAGTCATGAGCCAAATGGACTTAACGGATATTTATAGAACGTTCTACCCTAAAGCAAAAGGATATACCTTCTTCTCAGCTCCTCATGGTACTTTCTCCAAAATTGACCATATAATTGGTCAAAAAACAGGCCTCAACAGATACAGAAAGATAGAAATAATCCCATGTGTGCTATCGGACCACCACGGCCTAAAGCTGGTCTTCAATAACAATAAGGGAAGAATGCCCACATATACGTGGAAACTGAACAATGCTCTACTCAATGATAACCTGGTCAAGGAAGAAATAAAGAAAGAAATTAAAAACTTTTTAGAATTTAATGAAAATGAAGGTACAACATACCCAAACTTATGGGACACAATGAAAGCTGTGCTAAGAGGAAAACTCATAGCGCTGAGTGCCTGCAGAAAGAAACAGGAAAGACCATATGTCAGCAGCTTGACAGCACACCTAAAAGCTCTAGAACAAAAAGAAGCAAATACACCCAGGAGGAGTAGAAGGCAGGAAATAATCAAACTCAGAGCTGAAATCAACCAAGTAGAAACAAAAAGGACCATAGAAAGAATCAACAGAACCAAAAGTTGGTTCTTTGAGAAAATCAACAAGATAGATAAACCCTTAGCCAGACTAACGAGAGGACACAGAGGCGTGTCCAAATTAACAAAATCAGAAATGAAAAGGGAGACATAACTACAGATTCAGAGGAAATTCAAAAAAAAATCATTAGATCTTACTATAAAAGCCTATATTCAACAAAACTTGAAAATCTACAGGAAATGGACAATTTCCTAGACAGATACCAGGTACCGAAGTTAAATCAGGGAACAGATAAACCAGTTAAACAACCCCATAACTCCTAAGGAAATAGAAGCAGTCATTAAAGGTCTCCCAACCAAAAAAGAGCCCAGGTCCAGACGGGTTTAGTGCAGAATTCTATCAGACCTTCATAGAAGACCTCATACCAATATTATCAAAACTATTCCACAAAATTGAAACAGATGGAGCACTACCGAATTCCTTCTATGAAGCCACAATTACTCTTATACCTAAACCACACAAAGACACAACAAAGAAAGAGAACTTCAGACCAATTTCCCTTATGAACATTGGATTTAAAAATACTCAACAAAAATTCTGGCAAACCGAATCCAAGAGCACATCAAAACAATCATCCACCATGATCAAGTAGGCTTCATCCCAGGCATGCAGGGATGGTTTAATATCTGGAAAACCATCAACGTGATCCATTATATAAACAAACTGAAAGAACAAAACCACATGATCATTTCATTAGATGCTGAGAAAGCATTTGACAAAATTCAACACCCCTTCATGATAAAAGTCCTGGAAAGAATAGGAATACAAGGCCCATAACTAAACATAGTAAAAGCCATATACAGCAAACCAGTTGCTAACATTAAACTAAATGGAGAGAAACTTGAAGCAATCCCACTAAAATCAGGGACTAGACAAGGCTGCCCACTCTCTCCCTACTTATTCAATATAGTTCTTGAAGTTCTAGCCAGAGCAATCAGACAACAAAAGGAGATCAAGGGGATACAGATCGGAAAAGAAGAAGTCAAAATATCACTATTTGCAGATGATATGATAGTATATTTAAGTGATGCCAAAAGTTCCACCAGAGAACTACTAAAGCTGATAAACAACTTCAGCAAAGTGGCTGGGTATAAAATTAACTCAAATAAATCAGTAGCCTTCCTCTAAACAAAAGAGAAACAAGCCGAGAAAGAAATTAGGGAAACGACACCCTTCATAATAGACCCAAATAATATAAAATACCTGGTGTGACTTTAACCAAGCAAGTAAAAGATCTGTACAATAAGAACTTCAAGACACTGAAGAAAGAAATTGAAGAAGACCTCAGAAGGTGGAAAGATCTCCCATGCTCATGGATTGGCAGGATTAATATAGTAAAAATGGCCATTTTACCAAAAGCGATCTACAGATTCAATGCAATCCCCATCAAAATACCAATCCAATTCTTCAAAGAGTTAGACAGAACAATTTGCAAATTCATCTGGAATAACAAAAAACCCAGGATAGCTAAAACTATCCTCAACAATAAAAGGACTTCAGGGGAATCACTATCCCTGAACTCAAGCAGTATTACAGAGCAATAGTGATAAAAACTGCATGGTATTGGTACAGAGACAGACAGATAGACCAATGGAACAGAATTGAAGACCCAGAAATGAATCCACACACCTATGGTCACTTGATTTTTGACAAAGGAGCCAAATCCATCCAATGGAAAAAAGATAGCATTTTCAGCAAATGGTGCTGGTTCAACTGGAGGTCAACATGTAGAAGAATGCAGATCGATCCATGCTTATCACCCTGTACAAAGCTTAAGTCCAAGTGGATCAAGGACCTCCACATCAAACCAGACACACTCAAACTAATAGAAGAAAAACTAGGGAAGCATATGGAACACATGGGCACTGGAAAAAATTTCCTGAACAAAACACCAATGGCTTATGCTCTAAGATCAAGAATCGACAAATGGGATCTCATAAAACTGCAAAGCTTCTGTAAGGCAAAGGACACTGTGGTTAGGACAAAACGGCAACCAACAGATTGGGAAAAGATCTTTACCAATCCTACAACAGATAGAGGGCTTATATCCAAAATATACAAAGAACTGAAGAAGTTAGACAGCAAGGAGACAAATAACCCTATTAAAAAATGGGGGTTCAGAGCTAAACAGAGAATTCACAGCTGAGGAATTCGAATGGCTGAGAAACACCTAAAGAAATGTTCAACATCGTTAGTCATAAGGAAATGCAAATCAAAACAACCCTGAGATTTCACCTCACCAGTGAGAATGGCTAAGATCAAAACTCAGGTGACAGCAAATGCTGGCGAGGATGTGGAGAAAGGGAACACTCCTCCATTGTTGGTGGGGTTGCAGACTGCTACAACCATTCTGGAAATCAGTCTGGAGGTTCCTCAGAAAATTGGACATTGAACTGCCTGAGGATCCAGCTATACCTCTCCTGGGCATATACCCAAAAGATGCCCCAACATATAAAAAGACACGTGCTCCACTATGTTCATCGCAGCCTTATTTATAATAGCCAGAAGCTGGAAAGAACCCAGATGCCCTTCAACAGAGGAATGGATACAGAAAATGTGGTACATCTACACAATGGAATATTACTCAGCTATCAAAAACAATGACTTTTATGAAATTCGTAGGCAAATGGTTGGAACTGGAAAATATCATCCTGAGTGAGCTAACCCAATTACAGAAAGACATACATGGTATGTACTCATTGATAAGTGGCTATTAGCCCAAATGCTTGAGTTACCCTAGATGCCTAGAACAAATGAAACTCAAGACGGATGATCAAAATGTGAGTGCAGATCGCTCATGAGAGACACAGCCAGAATACAGCAAATACAGAGGCGTATGCCAGCAGGAAACCACTGAACTGAGAACAGGACCCCTGTTGAAGGAATCAGAGAAAGAACTGGAAGAGCTTGAAGGAGCTCGTGACCCCATATGTACAACAATGCCAAGCAACCAGAGCTTCCAGGGACTAAGCCACTACCTAAAGACTATACATGGACTGACCCTGGACTCTGACCTCATAGGTAGCAATGAATATCCTAGTAAGAACACCAGTGGAAGGGGAAGCCCTGGGTCCTGCTAAAACTGAACCCCTAGTGAACTAGACTGTTGGGGAGAGGGGCAGCAAGGGGGGAGGGTTGGGAGGGAACACCCATAAGGAAGGGGAGGGGGAGGGGATGTTTGCCGGAAACAGGGAAAGGAATAACATTCGAAATGTATATAAGAAATACTCAAGGTAATAATAAAAAAAAAAGAATGTTATATATAATGTTTCATAATATATGTGTACAATTTTATTGAATATGACCATGATTTCTTTTTTAATGTAAAAAAAAAAATCATCTATCTCAACTGATCTTTGTCTGTAGAATTCAAATCATGCACCATGGACTGTTTCTGTTTTTTCTTTTTGTTTATTTGTTTGTTTGTTTCCTCATACCAAAAAGTATTTCTAATCTTGTGAGATATATTGCAATGAAAATACTCTCTCTCTTCCAATTTTTTTTAAATATGTCTATTTTTAAAGCAATTAAAGATCTATGCAGTTTGGCTTCTACATGGAATTAATACAATTAAAATGTTGATTATTCTTTTTTTTTTAAAAAAAAAAGTTATTATGATGCAGTTAAATACTAAGTTAACTTTACAAAATAGTAGTATTTGGTTCTCTTTTAGCATCTATAACCTGGCTAGCCACAGATTATTTGCCCCATGTCACTGGGTGTTGATTTTAACTCTTTGAGTACAGATTAATGGAAAAGAAGTTGGTTGCTTTCATAAAATTGGTGCATTTATTAATCCAATACATTAGGCCTGGCTAGTCATTATTGTATCTTGCAGGGTTCATAGCTGTGTAACATGGGTGATTACTTTTCTCTTTCTGTAGCATTTTTAACATCTAGTACTATAAATTTTACGAGGCCAGGATACATCTTGCAGGTCAGAAAAAGAATAATTTTTTTCATGTTCTAAGTGTAAATGTAACTATTATTCACCAGTTTTAATTGTTGTCTTAGAAACTTACTGCTGGATAAGTTCATTCTTTCTAGCTCAACTCAGCTGTTCTGGCTGAAACTCCACTCTAAGCCGAATGATTCATACTGGGTTCTCTCAGTTTTCTGCTTGGTCTCAAACTAACTCTGGAAATGTATTCTAATCTACTGGATCTACTGGTTCTTTACCACTCTCTGGTTTCTTTTGTCTTCACCTGCAACCTGTCTCTATAAAACTGTCCAGTAAAACTTGTTCTGCTGAATTGCATGAACTCATGAATGAACTCAACTCTATTGTGCTGACTGGACTGAATGGGAACTTAACTGTACTCCAGACAGTGCTTCTCTTTAACTTTCCCCTTTTTCCTAGTTCTTCTCATGTGAGTTGGGCATATCCCATCTCTGACTAATTCTCTCCAATCATTTTCTTATTTATCATTTTGTCTGCCCCTCAAGTAGATGTCACTTTCAAATATGCCTGCTTACTTCTATGAACCAAATTTATCTTCATTGTTAGGGAATAATTATGTGTACTAAGGACAAGTCTGTATTCCTTCCAGATCTATCTGTAATCCAGGGCTTGTCTGTATTCTGACCAGATCTTATAGACCTATAAGTACTTTGAAAGTGATTGGATGTGATCCATTGCCAGAGCAGTGATGTTGCTGTGTTAAAATTTGTCTATATCTAGGATTCTGGTATGTGGTATCTTCAGCAATAGAGTGTTACCATTAAACTTTGGAGGGAGACCAAGAGCATTGGCAATAAATTGTGTTTCTGTTTCATGAGACAAAATGATTATAACTTTGCATAAAATTTAGTACTACAAGCATTATTTAAAATAGAATTTTAATTACAGAAGTGGGAGTACCTCTGTAGCTTAAATGCTTGGAGAAGAAAGTTTTCATGATCAGACAATGACTAGGAATGTTATAGGACAATCCCAGATTTTAGGCAGAATTTATTAGAGATTGAGTTGGAACAGTGATAAAGTTTCTTTCTTGTAATTGTCACTAGCTTAACACTTTGAAAATGGTCTGTACTAGACATAATGTGATGTTCTTTATTTGATTCTTGGGGGAAAATGCAACAGTAGTATATATCCCTTACACTGGGAGAAAAACAAAAGGGAAGATTGAGATGTTCAAAGTTTCAGTAGAGATGAACAAAGCACCATCCAAGGGTCCCCTCTGAGTCATGTAAGTAGACAACTCATTAACTAGTTTCTGCTTCATCCTGTTTTGGCTTTACAGGTGGAAAAAAACTGCTGGTAGAAAGTGTTTTTCTTTAACTTAAGTCTATGTTTCTTTATGATCTGTGTCATGATAAACACCATTAATGAAGAGGATAATTATTTCCTTCTATCCTTACATTTATAAGTAGTGATTCCTTTAATCTAGATGCTGCAAATTCAACTAAGTCATATATAAGATACTATCAAAGACTGTTTTGCAATTTTTTATTTCTTTATGGTTATTAAGTTTGGAACCTAACAGTTTTGTGTAGTTCAAACTTATGTTTTTGAACATTTTCTGATTCTCCTTATATTTAGAATATATTTTATTAGAGAGAATGTTATACCACAAATTTCTCTATTTCTTTATAATGTATAATAAAGTATGCTATTTAATACTGTAGTCACAAGATAAATGTAATTTTTGTGTGATTTCACTGACATAATCTCACTTTCTAGTCAGGGTAACTTTTGTTTTCTAATTGCTGTCAAAAATTAAAATCTACCATTTTGGGGGATGTCTTTTCCAAATTGGCTGTACTTAAGATTATGTTGTTAATAGAAAAAAAATGGCCACTTGGCTTTTGTCTATCTCAGTTGCACCTGAAAATGGGCAAGAACAAGTACACTACATGTAAAGAACATGTAGTGACCAAAATGGAATCCCATGAAGAATTGGAATCGTTTTCTAAGAAAGATTGGCAAATAAAGGATAATCTATATTCAAAATATAACACACTAGAAAAATACCATGCACAGGAATAAAGGAACAAACTTGCATCTGATGCTATAGTTCCTATTCCTGGTTGTTAACTTGACTATTTCTCAAATGAACTACAATTCAGAATTGGAAGGCTTGCCTTAGATCCTGATCTTGCGTCTGGGAGATACAAGTTCATAACCTGGTTCTTGGTATGGTGAGCTTGAGGCATAGTGGCTATGAATACCATTAGAGTAATGCAAGGAGATCTCTGAATTCAAGGTCACCTGGGAAAAAGAAAGTCGCAGATCCAGGCATGGTGGTACACACCTTTAATCTGGGACACAACTTCTGCTTGAGACCTACATAGGGACATTGAAATAAGAAAACTCTTCTTCATATACTTGCCTTGTAAGACTGAGCAACTGCTAGATCTTGGACTTCCATTCACAGCTGCTGCTGACCATTGTTGGGGAATTGGACTACAGAGTGTAAGTCACCAACAAATCCCCTTACTATATAGAAACTATCTACAAGTTCTGTGACTCTAGGGAACTCTGACTAATTCAGAAGTCTTAAGTTATAATGAGAACTAAGCAAGGTGGGTGGTGGCGGACTAAAAGGGAGAATGGGAAGGAATTTGAATAAGAATATTGGATTATTTTCTCACAAACAGAATCTAGATTTTCAAATATACACAGTTCATTAACTAGATGTCAACATAAAAATGGTCTTAAAGGGGGAAAGAGAAGGAATTTATGAAGGGATGGATGATGGTGGTAGAGGTGATTATAAATGTCATATTCATATCTATTTATATGGATATACATATATAAAATTTCATGATGAATCTATTTTGAGCAGAAAGATGACTTAGTAAGGCAGTTGACATAAATATAAATACCTTAATTTGAGTACCAAGAATATATCTTAAGTCAAAAAGGATAGTACTGCTCTGGGGAGCTGGACAGCAGAGATGGAAGTACGGTTTGGAAAGTAGGAAGCCTGGCAAACACAACACAAAACAAGATAGAAGGAAAGATATAACACCCAAATTTATCATCTATCCTTTAGAAACACACTTTTATGTAATTTAAATTATAATAAATTACCAACACCTCTCAACTAAACAAACTGTTAATTGCTACTCAAATATTTACATGTAGGCCTAAATACCTATCAGTTACCCCATAAAATACCTTAACTGACCAAGAATTGCAGAATTAGTTCTCCAGAACCAGTTTGTCACCTTACCTACCAATGTGCTCTGTGAACACATATGCCCCTGACTCCAAATGAGAACTTCGATATGGACCCTTTTCATTCAGTTCCATCTGGGGACTGTGTGGCATCCGGTATGCTTATCCTATGAAAAATAGTTCACTACTGTTGAACACCCACTCTGCTAGACAGGGATTACCATGTAGCAACCAGGGATTCCGGTAGAGGAATACTCTACAAACTTCTGAAGATCAGCAGACAGAACTCCTAGGATTGAAGGAAAATGAAAACACGAACACACCAATATTCAAGAGAAAGAATGAAGGCGATCCTAAAAACGAAAGCACAAAGGAAAGCAGAAATTTATGTAGAAAGGGATATGGAAATGGGAATATATGAAGGAAGGTGAATATTATCAAAATACATTGTACCAAAATTTAAAAAATCTAATAAAATATATATTTTTTTAAAATGTTAAAATATTTAGGGTGTGGAAGAAGAGGTAGGTGTAAGAGTCAAGAAAACTTGCTTGTTTTCATTCCCAAGGAACAAATGGTAGTTCACTTTTATCTGTAATTCCAGTTGCAGAACATGCAATTTTTACTATTACCTCTATAGACACAAGATATGCATGTGGTGCATAGAAATATATACAGACCGAACACTCTTACACTTGAAATTGTATTTATAATCTATTCAATTGGACAATCTAAAAAATGGATGCATATTTGACCTACCAAAATTAAATCAAGATGGAATAAATAATTTTATAGGTTTGTGACTACCAAATGGCATAGAAGCAGTAATTATGTCCTCCATCATGTAAACTAAAACAAAACAAAACAAAACAAAACAAAAATTCAGGACAAGATAGAACACATTATTCTACCTAATATTCAAAGAACCTATATCAACATTCAACAGGTTTTTCTTTCAAAAAGAAAGGGAAAAATACTCTGAAGTATTTTTATTGCAGAAAACTTCCCATAAATTAAAATAAACATTTGAAAACACAAACAAACAAACAAAAACAAAACGTGTAACAAAACTAAAACCCAACAATAACAAAACAGGGTACCCAAACAATCCAGAATAACAGTGAACACAGCAGTATCTGAGTTTAAACTATACTAAGAGGTGTAATAGTAAGGACAGAATTGTATTGGTATAAAAAACAGGGACATTCATCAAGGAAGCAGCAAGTTTCAATACTCAAAGCAGACCCGTGCCTCAAAATTCATAAATAAAGTTAATGAGTTATGTTTGTCATGAACATATGAGAAAATTATAGTTAAATTACTTAAAAATGAAATTTGAGAATGCATTAAAGAGATAATATATTTGGTTGAAGTAAACTTTACCCCAAAGATGGAGGGATAGTTCAACATATATTATATGAACATATTATATGTAAATATAGTTTACATAAACAGATATAAACAGAAATCTAATTAGATACAAATTTATTAGATTATTTGGCTTTGGCCAAATTCAATATTCATGAAAATAATTCTGGAGAATATTGGAATTTGAGGACCATATTTTAATATAGTAAATAGAAATAGTTCACAACCCAACGGGAAATTTGGAAGGAAAACTGAAAACATTCACACTAAAAAACAGAAACAAGACTAAGATGTTAATTTGCACTAGCCTTGTAAGTGGTTGAAGTCTGTGTCACACAAGTAAGACAACTGGAAATGAGGATGAGACTACAAAAATAAAAGAAGTCAAAGTAGATTACATGATTCTATACGTATAATAACTTCAAGACTACCAAAAAATATTATAGTTAATAAGTATACATTTATGCCCTCTGAAAGACCCAACAAGCAGCAAAAAGAGTCAGATTCAGATAATTGCACCCTAAAAATAAAGAGAAGCTGGGGACCGCTGTAGTTGAGTTAGGGAAAAGCTGGAAGAAGCTGAGGAGGAGGGTGACGCTGTAAGAGGATCAACAGTCTCAATTAACATGGATCCCCAATATATCTCTGAAACTGGACCACCAACCAGGCAACATACACCAGCTGATATGAAGCCCCAACATATGTACAACAAAGGACTGCTGGGTCTGGGTTCAGTCAGAGAAGATCCACCTAACACTCAAAAGACTTTAGAGGTCTGGTGGGGTGGGGGTGGGAAGGGGGTTGGGGACAGCCTCATGGGAACAAGGGGTCAGGGAATAACTATGGGATGGGAAACAGTCAGAGGATAGATCACAAGGGGAATAAAACCTGGAGTGTAAAAAAAAATTAAATCAAATTAAAAATAAATATATAAATATGTTCCTAAAAGAAGAATGATAAAAAATATAAAATCAATAATGTTCCTATATGTAGAAGACAAGTATACCAAAAAAATCAGGTAAATAATTCATTTCTCAGCAGCATAAAAACTGAAATATCATGCAACAAATCCAACAAAGGAATTGAGAGACTTGTATAAGGAAACCTTATGACTCAACGGAGAAAATGAAAAAGAAATTTGAAGAAAAGACTAACCATGTTCAAAATCAGTTGTATGAATTCTAGGACAGTTATTCTACCAAAAGCAATGCACATATTTATTGCAATCCCATCAAAATTGTAATGAAGAGTTTTACAGATTTTGAAAAATAATTTTAAATTTAATTTGAAAATAAAAAATAATCCAGGATAGCTCAAACATTCCTAAACAAAGAAAGAATATCTGAACATATTACTTTCCCGAATTTTACCAATTTTATTCTATACTATAAGGCTATAATAATAAAATCAACAGGTTATTACAATGAAAGCAAACTAAGAGATAAATGAAATAGAATTAAGAATCCACACACAAACACACTCTTCTCCATGCATTTGATGTTTAACAAAGAAGCCAAACATACAGACCACCGAGGAAACACCATCTTCATCAGACAATGTTACTCAACTGAGATAACTACTTGTAAAAAGAGAAAGAAAGAAAGAAAGAAAGAAAGAAAGAAAGAAAGAAAGAAAGAAAGAAAGAAAGAAAGAAAGAAAAAGATCCACACACGATCTTCTTGACTCCTCCAAAGGGCTGGTGTATTTCTCCAGTCCGGTCCTCTGTAACACTCTAAGCACAGGTTAATCTACTCCAGTAGTACTGCTGCCTTTCTTAGTGATCATCCCATAGTACTGGTAACTTCAATACACTGGAGTCTTCATTTGCAACTAGGCTTCACCAATATCCTTTCATAGGCTCTCTTCTTGGTGCCAAGCCTCAACTCCTTTGCATGATACCTTCATTCATGTGCTACCAAATGCAACTAAGGCTATATCTTCAACCATTGCCTTCCATGGCCTCTCACAGTGCCAAGCTTCAGCTGCTCTTCATGATCCCTCCAGGCTTTCAAAACTATTACCTCCTGGGTGACTTTTACATATTACCAAGTACAGCACAAGGTATAACCTTGGCTATCTCTGGAACACACCTTCTTTGTACTCTAAGAAAATACTTCCCAGAAAATTTCACCTCAGTGATGTTGGCCTCTTCTTAATCACCACTAAATTTTAGTTCCAGATAACCTGCATCAATTTTCCTAGTAGTTCCTTTTATTCTGGACTCTAAAGCCAGAGCCATGTGGCCAAAGCAGCCAAGTTCTGCTGCTTCCTGAGGCTGGAATATGGCCCATTGTTCTATTACATTATCACCAGCATTCTATTTTCCAACTCCTTCGCCTCCTAAGCTTCACTCTACTGGAACTTGCTCTGTAGACTGATTTTGAGCTCAGAGTTCTCCATGTTTGTCTCCTAAGCACTGGGATTGGTTTAAGTTTTTCTTCACCTAGAACTTGTTGTATTCTAGGCTGCCCTTGCACTCTGAGATTTTCTTGTATTTGCCTCCTGAGATTAAAGGCTTGTGCTACCATACCAAGACCTACATATAGCTGAGTGGAATCTTGTGACAAGGTCACTAGTCTCTTAATTCAATTTAAAATACTTGATCACAGAAGTCAGCTCCATTTCACTTCCTAGTGCCCCTTTGATAAGTGAAACATATGTTTTACATTTTTTCCTTTCTCAGCATGCTATGCTTGTTTAAAATGTTCTTCATGAGACTTAACCAGAAAACAAAGTCTATTGTAGGCATTTCTGAGACTTCCTTTATCAATGCAATTAATCTGAGAATCTTTACCTAGCCACAGGCAGACTCTTCAGACATGTGCAAAGAGTAGCAACATTCTTCACCAAAATACAAGAAATATTGAAATTCTCTACTGAAACCCCTTGACTGTGTTTGCACAATTCAAATCACTTTCAGTAATAAAGTCTTCCATATTCCTAAAAGGTTAGCCTATTAGGCCCCATTTAAAGTATTAAACCCCATTTAAGCATTACACTACTTTCCAAATCCAAAGTCCCCAAATCCACAGTCTTCCAAACAAAAAGCATGGTCAGGTTTATCACAGCAATACTTCAGCCCCTGGTACCAACTTCTGTCTTAGTTATAGTTTTACTGCTGTAAACAGACACCATGACCAAGGCGACTCATAAAAGGACAACATTTAATTTGGGCTGGCTTATAACTTCAGAGTCTCAGTCCAGTATCATAAAGGCAGGAGCATGGCAGAATCCAGGCAGGCACGGTGCAGGAGGAACTGAGAGTTCTACATCTGTATCTGAAGGCTGCTAACAGAATACTGGCTTCCAGGCTACAAGAATGAGGGTCTTAAAGACCACACCTACAGTGACACACCTACTCCAACAAAGCCACACCTACTCCAACAGGCCCATACCCTCTAATAGCGCTGTTTCCTGGGCCAAGCATATACAAACTATCACATGTGCTCAACTTCAATAGCAAAAAATTTATAAGAGACAAAGCAAAATTATTAGTTTCACATGCCCAACTTAAAAGTAAACATCCTAAAACTTTAAGGCTAGCAAAAATATATAAGCTAGGAATTGACTCAATTGTCATGTGATGGATGACCAGCAAGCCTATTTAAACATTAGGGACTGAAAAATACTTTAACATATTAGCAAATATTTTGGAAATGAGTAGCCAGTGATAAACTGATAAACTTACAAAGAACCTATTGAGTGTTTAGATTCAGAAGCAGCTAGGGAAATGCCGTTTCAGAGTTTATTGGTTTCTCTTTTCAGAATGCAATAAGGTGAGAACATTTGCTTGTCGATCTGCAGCACACTAAGATCAAACAATGAAAACTGGAATCTAATGTATAAGCTCTTGTCTATAAAATAATGTATCAGTAGCTCAAGTAGTAAAAATGAGACTGAATGAAATCTTAATAAAGTCTTACAACTTAAAAATAGCTTTGAGCAATATAATCAGTGAATAAATTTTCTAAGAAAGTCATTTAGTTTCTTGGAGTAAAAAATTTGTAAAGTATGAGTTTTTTAGTCAATTCAAAAAGTTGCAACACATCTACTACTAAACAGAGCAAAGGGAAATAAAGAAACAACAAAGGAGAAAATTTTAAAAGAAATTTAAAAAGGTTTGCACATTCTAAATAAAAGGTTAAAGAGAACTATTCTAAATGAAAACTGTAAATTATGAAGTAAAACATATGTGAAAAGTTTGAATATTCTGAGAGCAACCTTGATTAAAATTTAAGAAAGTTAAAATCCTAACATAAGTGCTATCCTAAGAAAACAACAGAAAAATCAACTGCATCCCTTTTTGTTCCAGGAGTACACACACACACACACACACACACACACACACACACACACACACACACACACACACACACACACACACACACACACACACACACACACATATATATATATATATATATATATATATATATATATATTAATGGAATGTTTCAGCTCCCTTGTTTCCTGTTTCCTGTTTCCTGACTGTGGATACATTATAACAAGCCTCCCTGTTGCTCCTATGCCTTCCCATTTGATGCCATGATTCCCTAGGAGTGTAATCTAGAAGCAACCATTTTCCTTTTGATTGCTTCTGCATAGTATTTGGTCACAGTAATTAAAAACTAAAATGTTTCTCTTGTCTACCTTTTTGTATAAAAATACATTGGTATTTTACTTTTCAATTTATGTACCTTATTGTCTTATATGATCCATTAAATTAGGCATAAGTTATGTAAACATATATTCTTTAAAATAAAATACCATTTCATTTTATTTTAACATGAAACCAGCAACTCCATTGTTTTTTCTTCTTGTTGTTGCTCCTGAAACATCATTCAAAAGGCCAAAGTCAAGGTGCTTCAATTTCTGGCACTACAGTGTCAGCCTAAGCATAGCTTACCCCAAAGGATCTCATGAGTTCGTGGCAAGATTCAAGTCTTCATGCAAAGGGGGAGATCCAGAAGACAGCAGGAACTGTATTGGAGTGATCTGAACTCAATTTTGGACAAACTAGCCTCTAAATCTGATTTATACACTTGTTTTCCAAGTCTATAGAGTTCAACCTATTTTTCTTAAATATGCTTTTAAATGCCAATTTTATCTCGGATTGCAAATGCAAACAGCTAAAATTGAAGAAAATGTCACCACCATTAGAACATTCCTTTCAATAATCATTTTATTTCAAGATTTCTTCCTGTTAGCTGATTTTTAAATAAGAAATTGTAGAAACATAATTCTGTATAATAAAATTAAAGTTAATAAAATCAGGATGACTGAATCGCAAAATTTAATTTTAGTGTATGAATTGTGTTTATGATCTTGTTTCTCAGGTTTTACTTGTATCAGTGTTAAAACAGATTATGAAATGTATTCTCTTCTTCTGTAAAAACATTTGTGAACACAAAGGAACCTAATGTTTTTCCATGGAGTTTTTTATTAACATTTAGACATTGCCTAATGCGCTTAATATCAGGTACAATGAGGTTTTAATAATCTGTTATATATCTTACAGATGTTGGGTCCACTAGTAAAATATATTGTAGCCATTTACAGAAAGCTTAATAACTTCAGTGACCTTGCGGATTTTAACCTGGCATTACTATGGCCAAAGTTTTCACACACACACACACACACACACACACACACACACACACACACACACACAAATACATTTGGATAAGCAGATCCTAAGGATCATTTATCTTTGAGAATTTTGATAAACCCTTATGAAATAAAAGAATTGACAATTTAAAATCATTTAAAAATGATTATTTATAAATTGATGCTTTTCAAGTGATATAAAATTTGAGGTAGGAACACTGAGTCTATTTTTAATTTGGTAATTATATCTTGACTACATCTTTCATGAACTGAGTGTAAATTTCCACACAGAAAAGAAAAATGGTAATCTATTAGACACTTAAGCAGAGATATTTAAAATGGTTACCACATATTCAAAGGGTAACAATTAACAGTTGTCATATTTGAAGTGTCAAAGAACTATAAAGGAGTTACTGTATCCCTTTAGAGGTGTATGTTAACTGAAATCAAATGCTGTCAATAAGATTTTTCACTCCTTCAAACTACAAAGAGAATTTGTCACCAGACAATTTTCACAGCTCTAATTACATGGCTGCTCTTGCAACTCTCTAATTAAGCGTGAACTACAACTTTTTTTGCTACTCTAAGCTGTAAAACTTAAAAGTAAAATAAAAAAATTAATCTGGGTTTCACATGTTATTTATTTCTTTACAACTTTAACATATTAGATCCCAAAACAATGTTGAATTTAATACAATCCATGTGTAACTACCTGTTATATACAGTTCCATCACATGAATATATATCAAAATACCAGCTTCTGACAGTGTCTATACTTTTTCTTATTTCTGTGTAATAAAATTTTCCATATTTTCCATATCCATAGGATAGATGTTAATGTATCTAAATTGTTAAAATTGATAGATTGGATATTGTTAGTGTGCATCATACCTTATAGTTTACATAACTGTTATAACTCTGCTATCTGTATATCTGAGAGAAAAGGTCTTCTTAATGGACAGAGGGAGAAATATTGCTGATTTGGTTTAATATTTGTATCATGGGTCCCCAAATTGCAGGAGAATCTTGTGTGTGAGATGCTTAGGGTCCCTGGTTCTAATTGGTAAATATAGTTGCCCGCAGCCTTGGCTAGGAAAGAAAACAGAGGCCGACCTTCAGATATCCTGGGCAACAGAACCAAGGGAAGAAGAAGGATTTAGAATCACCATGCTGGGTAAGCAGGAGGACCAAGCTTGAAAGCTAAAGTCGAGAACCCATACATCATGTAAGAACTGGGGAAGAGCAGCCCCAGTAGACCTCCCCTGATTCGATCTGGGGTAACAAGGAGGGAATATAGATTTCAGGAGTACCAGAGGAGAGGTATTAGCAATGTGGAAGTTTGGGAGTGGCCCAGTCACTGAGTTGAATAAGGCATATTAAATATAAGATTCACACACCTGTTTGTGTGTGTGTGTGTGTGTGTGTGTGTGTGTGTGTGTGTGTGTCTTTCATTTAAGAATCCAGAGCAAGGAACTCACACACCCACTGCCAGGGAAAATAGAGCTGTTAGAGCTGATTAATCATTCTATCTCTACAAATAGATATGTAAATGCATGTATACAAATTTGCATAAATGCACATATACACATATGTACATATGTATGCAAATATACCTCTATACATCTATGCATTTATATATCTATACATATACACATATACATGTATGCATCTATACATATATACATGTATGTACAAATGGACACATGCTCACATGTACACATACATATAAACATATATACACATATATACACATACACATACACACATATATACATATATGCATATAGGCATATTCATATAGATATATAGGCATATATAAATATATGCATATATAAATATCTGCCATTTGCAAATATAATGCTCCTTCCAAGAGCCACAGGTTATTTAGCAAAAGCTCCAGTACAACCTACTGAACCCTACTTTTGAGTTGTTGGTTAGGGAGTCCAACAAATTCCTAAAACAGTTTGTTGGCTTTCGTTTTCTCCTAGAAATAAAAGCTAATTCCCTATTATTGAAGATTTAACATATTTCAAACAGAGGACTATGAGAAACAGAGTAGGAACGAAACAGAAATTTCCTTTTCTGCGAACTATTCTTTATACTGGTTGGGGGAGCTATACGCTGCCAAAACATAAAAGCAAACAGTAGTTCTACCCATCTATAAATCCATTTAATCACAGTGTTTACTGTCATCATAGGATAGATCCATGAGTGCAATAATGACACATATCTTGGTAGCATCCAACAATCAAATAATTGAGATTAACGCCTTCTGAATTGCAAGGATTCCTAGCACAGTCCTGAAGTCTGATGAGGCCATGGAACTTAGATAAGACTTTACTAGTGCCCCATTACTAAACCAGGACGATCTCTCACTGCATTCTAAATACTTTCTTTTTGTGTTTCCTTATGAATTTTCCAAGTTTTTTTTTTCTGTGAAGAATGACACGGCTTAGTTTAGATTGCTCTTAATATACAGACTTTAACATACGAGTTCTTTAGATTTATGAAAACAAATGATTTCAACTTTATATATTCTCAATTCTTTTTAAAAATGTATAAACTATTTAACTTTTAAATTTTTATTTTTACTTTGGTAACTATTGTAAATCTACTCTCTGGTTTCTATTTCAGATAACTTGAAATATATATATATATATATATATATAATTTATATGGTGGTTGCATATTCTGAAGTATTATAGACTGTGTTCTTTTAATCAGTTGATGTGCTGTATTGTGGTTATAGGTAATGATATTTTGATATTTTGAGTTCTTCATGCATACATGGGCTGGATTGTACTTGATTTTGATCAATTATCTCTTTAATGTATTGTTGGTCTCCGTTTGTATTTTAATGCGATTTTCATCTATTTCCATCAAGGATATTAGTAGTATTTTTTGATTTGTTGTTATTGTTTCCAAACTTTACATAGCTTTTATTTCTGATTCATAGTGGGCTTGTAAAAGGAGTGTCTGATAAATCCATCAAAACTGCATTAACCAAAATAGGAGAAAATTCTTAAAAAAATAGACAGAAATATAGATTATTGAAATAGGAAAAAAAGTTTAGAAGTACAGACTTATAAAACCAAATGGTTGTTAATGAAACTATATCTGCTTAGTAAATGGCACTGTAAATGCTAGAGTCTACATACAAAAAAAAAAGCCTCTATTGCCTATTCTCTATTGCCAATTTCCATCAGGTTTGATATTAAAAAAAAATTGAATATTGAAATATAACAACTGTAATGCTGAACCGAATAGAATTAAACATAGAAAAGGTGATCATAGAATTTTAGTAAAATACCCAAGAAGAACAGGAAGAAAAACAAAAGTAGAAAAGTGAGATGACAAGAAACCAAAATACTTTTCACAGGCAAAGCAGTCAATGGAACATAAAGCCGATGCATGCAGTTTCCTAGTTACTCAGCAGAGTTAATACTTAGAATATATTTTTTAAAACTCAAAAATCTTAGTGAAAGACAAGCAACACAAGTGAAACTTGGGGAAAAGATGTATATATCCTTCCCAAGTGAAGTACAAATGGCTAAACAGAAATAAGAAAACTTTTTAGATCGTTAACCATCAATGAACTGCAAATAGAAAAAGCAATTATTCCAATAACCCTGGCTGCTTTCAAAAGCCTAAAAAAGCAAGATCTGTTGAGAACGTGAAGAAAATGTAACCTCAAGGCATTGTCTGTAGACCTCTGATTTTGCATAGCAACTATTGAAAATAGCATGTAGTCTCATCAAAAAAAAAAAATCACAGCCAAGTACATGATCCAGCAATCATGGCATTGATTATATACCTAAGGGAAATAAAAGCAATCATTTGAAGAACTATCCATTTAGAAAAGAATAAATCCTGTCATTTTCCCTGAACATCAAAGGGATTGAAGATCACTCATTATGTTAGAAGGAATAAAAGGGGAACAAAAAAAATCAAGCAATAAAATTAGTCATTCATGAAATGTAAATACTTATAGAAGTTGAAAATTAAATGATGGTTACCAGAGAATGGAAGGAGAGGAGACATATAAAAAGGTTTCTGATGTATCTGCCAAGTTAAGCAGTGAGATGGGAGTAAGAAGTTCTAGTGGATTGGTGTATTGTGCTTTGATTATAGAAAACTCAGAAAAAATGTATACTGTATTTAAAAATTGGGGGTTGGGGATTTAGCTCAGTGGTAGAGCGCTTGCCTAGCGCAAGGCCCTGTTCGGTCCCCAGCTCCGAAAAAAAAAAAAAATTGGGACAAAAATTGAGGACATTTACTGTATTAAATGATAAATTGTTTTAGGAGACATTTGTAATCAATTTGATTTAGGTTTATATATCAGAGAAATATATATGCATAGAAATGCATTACTACTCCATAAGTACATGTGAACTTTTTATTTATCAGTTAAAATAAAATAAGTGAATAAAACTGTGATAAAAGATAAAATTTAAGCTAAGGAAAGATGGAAGAAATAGTTACTGCAAATGAAAATTGTTTCCTTCCTTAGCAGATAAATGGGTCATTTAATTCATCCCAACAGCTCTGATTAATCTATTTGTTAAGATTTGTTATACTTGTTTCCTTTTTATGACTACAGGTTGCTTTTCTCTTCTTTCTCCTATAAACCTAATACTTGAGAAAACAAGTTGAGTGATTTGCAATTTTATTTTGCAGTGTGGCATGAATGACAGTATGGTGGTATGGAAGAATTTACAGTCAGTAGCTAACTGGGATTCCTCCGCTCATGAATTCTAGTACTTCTTGCAACGCTCAATACCTACCTTGTTCTCATTTTATATATTATCTTCCAGGATGCTCATTATTATCTGTAAAACAAGTTTATTACTAATTTTGCTTTTTTAATTCTTCTCTTGGGTTACAGATTCTTCTTAGGGTGTACAACTGATCCTCTGTGTTCTAATCTCCGAATTCATCTTCCACATTGAGGACATAAAGTGTTAATAAATGTATGTGTGCCTCTGAAAATGGCTATATTTTCCATTGTGTTCATTAGTAGTCATTCCTTGCTTTATGCAATAGATGAATATTTAATTAATAATCTCTATTTGGGGCAAATAAGTCTGTCTCATTGTTGCTCTAGAATACTGTTTTATGTTTATCCTATGTCAGTTGCAATGTTATTCATATTTGTTCTAGATAAAAAAATATTCAATAACACTACTTTTTCATTCATAGAAAGGAGAATGAATGTGTATTTAAGAAACAATAGATAATTTTCAGACTTATCATTAAAGTGAATTATTGAGAAGTTGAAGGAAAATATGAAATACTTACTGTATCATTCTTCTCCAGTAAAGAAAAATCAGAAAAAAAGATTAGTATAATCATATTGTATATTGAAAACCTATTTATATATAATTTACTCTATAATTATAATAATATATTAATATTTTAACGATCAAAAAATTGCTAAAGGAAGACTGCAGACTCAGATAATATACAAAAACAGGGAGTGTTGATTCTGCAGAAACAAACAGCATGTAGTTGCACAAAGACATGCAGGCCTTCCTATAGGGAACAGGGGAAACTCTCTAGGAGGAATAGGTAATCTAAAATTTTATTGGTGGGTGCTAGAATGTCACAGGTGGTTAGTAGTTTTCATTCCTATGCTGTGAACATTTAACCATATGCTGAAATAGGGTTGCCCAGCCCAGATGGCCCATTCTGAGATAAGCTATTTCCTCATTTTTTTGGTTATCCCAGGCTGTTCTTTGGGAGTGGGTTTTATGGTCTTGTTCTGGATTTTATGGTCTGTTCCTAGAGCTAGTGCGCTATGACTTAGTTTCTGAGATTTATGGTCTATTACTGAAGCTGGTGCCTTATGGCTTATTTTGAAATCAGTCCTGGTTCTTAACTGGAGACAAATGGGGTCCTTAAGTAGAGACTAAGGGAAGTTATGTCACCTTTTCAATATTTCTTTTTATAACACAGTATTGTGATAATTTCATTCTTTCAAATATCAAACAAGCATTTATTTAGGCACATGGTTTCTTCTGTCTAGAATTAGACAAGTCAAAAGGATGGATCAGCCAGTATAGATGACCAGTTACCAAGCCAGATGTCTGACATCTGTCCCTGGGATCAATATGGTAGAAAGAAAGAACAAATGCCAACAATTTGCACATGCATATACTTGGGCATGTACACATACACATGTACATGTGCCCTCACACACAAAACTAATGAAATAAATGGTGATAAATTATTTTAGAATAATAGACTGAAATGATGGTCTTTTTCATGCTTGGCTTTGTAATGAAAGAGAAGAATAAAAAATAAAATTAATGATAAGTTGTTTTTCAGATAATGGTGAACATCATAGAAAAGAAAATAGAAAATGAGAACAAGTTAGGTAAGGAAGTTTTTCAGTTTTCATAGAATGGTAGAGGAAGGCATCTGGTAGTCAGTTTATTTTAAGAATCCTTAAGGACACAAGAGAGCTGTTCAGTTGAACATTTGCAGCTATAGCCTTCACTGGATGACTGGTTGCAAATACCTAGTCCTGGGAGTATGTGAGTATATTGTACCAACAACAGTGCAGCTGTAACACAGTAGACAAAAACAATGTGTCACAAGAAAAAGAAAAGGTTTTGGAAGAACAACTACTAGTGTCATGCCTCAGAGAAACTGAGTTTGAATCTGGGAGAACTGAAATGCAGTGTGTTGTTTTGAATGGTAGCATTACATCACTTAGTGACAGTTCAGATGATTCAACAGTCCTTAGCATTAGTACACATCTGTTCATAGAGATCTTTTGTGACAGGTCCAATTGTGTATACTTTCTGCTGCTGTTAGAGAAAAGACTACAAGTTCAAGTGTCTAAAATAGTGTTAAGATGATTGATGAGAAATATGTCAAATAAAATGGATAGTTTTATGCATGTATCTACTGTTGACCATAGATTTTAAACATATGCAAATATTTTGAAAATCTTAATGTGTCGATAAATTCACATTAAAAATGTAAGTAACCTGCTAAGACTGAACCCCCAGTGAACGTGATTGCTGGGGGAAGGGCGGCAATGGGGGGAGGATGGGGAGGGGAACACCCATAAAGAAGGGGAGGGGGAGGGATTAGGGGGATGTTTGCCCAGAAACCGGGAAAGGGAATAACACTCAAAATGTAAATAAGAAATACTCAAGTCAATAAAAAAAAATGTAAGGAACCTGATGATTTTATAGTAGAAGATAAAAAATATTCTACTATTGATAATTCTTTTATTCAAAAATGAGAATTAAATAAGCAGATTTTCAGTCATATTTTCGAGTTGTTCTTTTAAATAAGTAGACATTTTTTTCATGTTTTGTAAATGAAAACATACTCTTAGTTATCAATATATTTAAAACAGAAGCAATGTCAATATAAAGTGAAGTGGCAATAAACGTCAATATATTTATACATATTTGCAATAAATCTTCCTTCTAGCCACTTCACTGTATATATATATATATATATATATATATATATATATATATATATACCTTATAGAACTAAATACAAGACCTATACAACCAGGTGTTTTAAAACTCTTTTTGTTTGTGTAAAAATTTTCATCTCAAAATATGTTAAGATCATAAACATGGTTAATATGCAAGTGGGAAGTAACTTTGAGAGAACTTTACTGTAAAGAATTCAAATGCTAGGAAAGATGTCCTCTATGTCTTTTAGGTGCCTTAGCATATTGTTGATTCAAATTTTATAACATATTGTAACTCAAATGAGTAGGGCAACAAACCAATTTCCTAACTTTCCATCTCAAAGTCTGACTATTAAATAAAATTAAGCACGCAAAAGCATTTTGAAAGAGGAACATGGACATTGATTCTCATTCTTAGAAATTTAATTTTGAGTTATGCTATCTTAATCATTTTATGACTTTAGAGGAGCTGGAAAAAATTTCTGATGCACTGCTCTATCTCTTAAATGGCTGGTGCTGTCTTCCTCATTTCCTATTCATGATCACGAATCAGCTAGGAATCCCATGTTCACCCACTCTTTCTGATTCCTTTCCTTACATGACTTACTGGAAGAAATTTGGCTGTTAGATTTTTGTCTCTCTAATTTGGATGAGGTCAAGCAGCATGACAATTTTGCCAGTTCAGATATGAGAAGAGATGGGGGAGAAATACAGAGGGTCAGAAATTTAAAAGTAGGTGCGTATCAGTGAGGGAGAGGGAACTGGGGTTAGCTACTAGAAAGTCCCAGGTGCCGGGGATCCAAGAGGTTCCCAGACCCAACAGGGAAGACTTTAGCCAAAACACTCAACAAAGGGGAGAGAGAACATAGAGACCATATCCATTGGATAGGCATTGTCCCTAGTTGAGGGAATGTGCCACCCACCAACCTCAAAAATATTAATCCAAAATTCCTCTTGTCACAAAGAAATGCAGGACAATGAGTGGAGCAGAAACTGAAGGAAAGGCCATGCGGGGACTGCCCCACCTTTGGGATCCATCCTACCAGCTGACAGTAAACCCAGTCACTATTGCTGATGTCAAGAAGTGCTTACTGATAGGAGCCCAGTATAGCTGTCCTCTGAGAAGCTTTGGTAGAGCTGGACCAATACAGCTAATATTGGACTGAAAACAGGAGCTCCAATGGGGAAGTTAGGACAAAGACTGTAGGAGTTGAAAGGGTTTGCAACCTCATAGGAAGAACAACAATATCAGCTTCCAACCAGACCTCCAAAAGCTACCAGGGAGTAAACTACCAACCGAAGAGACACAGAGTGCCCGTGGCTCAACTGGATATGTAGCAGGAGGACTGCCTTATATGGCATCACCAGGGTGGAGACCCTGGGTCCCTATGGGCTTGATGACTCAAGATGCTAGGCCTGAGGCAAGAGTGTGTGGTCAGGTGGGGGAGCACCCGAGCACCCACATAGAGGCAGGGGAGAGGGAGGGGGGCATAAGGGGCTTGTGGAGGGGAAATTGAAAAGGGGATAACATTTGAAATGTGAATAAACAAAATAACCAATAAAAAAAATCAAAAAGTCCACAGAGTAATTTTAATCAAGTAACTTGGCTGCTCTCCTCTGGCAAGGGATCACATCCAAAAACTTTCTAGGTCTGTGGGATCTGACTCGAATGCTGACATACCACACAACTTTAATTCCTCCAGTTGGAAACAGATATAACCTTAGTATAGACTTTTAATCCCAAACAGGTAAAGTTAGTTTGGAGAATGAAACAGCCATGTTTGAAAGGGACCTCTCACTGAATAGCAAAGTGTCAAATCAGAGAAATATTTGATAGAAGGAGCTAAGATAGGCTACATCCAACTGTCACAAGACAGACAGACAGGAAGACAAAAAAGTGGTTTAAGAGAGGAGTATGGAGAGGGGAGGAGGGAGGGGGGAGGGAGGGAGGGAGAGAGAGAGAGAGAGAGAGAGAGAGAGAGAGAGAGAGAGTGGAGGAGAGAGGTTTTTATGGAGACAGGTTTCAGATGAAGACAGAAGGAGCTAGAGAATTAGGAGGAACTAGGAAATTAGACCAAGTCTCTAGTGTTATTTTGAGGTCAAGCAAAACAATTCACTGAGAAGCTGAGAGAAGCCCATTAGAATCAGTCAACTTGGAGAGGAATTTGGGTCAGAACAGCTGAATTGAACCAGGAGCCAGAGTTCAGAAATAGCTAAAAATGGTGATCCTTACAGCAGTAAGCCACCAAGATGACAACTGTGTCAGGTGAATAAATGTTACTTTTACAAAAGTGTAACTCAGCGCCTTTACAAAATATGCAGTAGTAAATGATCTGAGAGATCAAAACATTGTTGTGCTGAATAAATGTGATTTGTACAGTAGCACCATAATTATTTTAAGCTATTAATATTTCAGCTGATATTTCTCTAGAATTTTCCCTGCCAACCACACGTAATATGAAGCACATAATACACAAAGGCCTAAAACAGGAAAAGACAATGACATGCAATTGTGGTCCTGGCTTAAAATAGTCCATATGGGAGAATATGAAAATGATTTGAAAATATAGACCCTAAAAGTACAAACTGGTGGATGAAAGAACAAAGCCTGTGTCAATGTTAGCTTTGTAGTCAAGAAAGCTTGCCTTTCTTGAAGGTGTGAAGGCAAACTTCTTTTTTTGTAAAGGATGAGTAATAGAGTTTATTTTTGGATAGGGCTGTCCTATATGCCCTTGTCTGGCCTACAACTGACTGTGCAGATAAGTCTGGTAGCCTCCTGAGTGATGAGATTAGAAGTACCCCATCACATGAGGCTAATAAGTAACTTGAGGGTAGCTATTTGGTGAACAAATTTAATGCAGTTCAGTTGCTAACGATCCCTTCCTTTCTTAGGTATGGATGGCAAAGGTCATAGTAAGGTATTAGCTACTGAGTCTTCGTCTACAACTCAGTCTTAAAATTCTTTTCTAACATCTAGGATTCTCTCGATTTAGTTGTTAGTACTGTAAATGAAGAAAGGTTATATACTGACACTATTCTTCTTATGCTGTTTTAATCTTTGCTTTTAAAGTCTTTTTTTTTCCAGTGCTACTAGGGATTGGACCCAAAGCTGTGTGCATGCTTAAGATTCCTGATGCATGCTTAGGATACCTTCATGTTGACTGTGAGTGCTGGAGTGTCCTTTTATTTTCCATTTAAATCATTCATACGTTCACATGTTTTATGACACGTACCTTATTTTCTATAGCATTAAATCTGCAATTACCAATCCTACAACTAATAGAGGGCTTATATCCAAAATATACAAAGAACTCAAGAAGTTAGACTGCAGGGAGACAAACAACCCTATTAAAAATGGGGTTCAGAGCTAAACAAAAGATTCACAGCTGAGGAATGCCGGATGGCTGAGAAACACCTAAAGAAATGTTCAACATCTTTAGTCAAAAGGGAAATGCAAATTAAAACAACTCTGAGATTTCACCACACACCTCTGAGAATGGCTAAAGATCAAAAACTCAGGAGACAGCAAATGCTGGCGTTGATGTGGAGAAAGAGGAACACCCCTCCATTGTTGGTGGGATTGCAGACTGGTACAACCATTCTGGAAATCAGTCTGGAGGTTCCTCAGAAAATTGGACATTGAACTACCCGAGGACCCAGCTATACCTCTCTTGGGCATATACCCAAAAGATGCCCCAACATACAACAAAGAGACATGCTCTACTATGTTCATAGCAGCCTTATTTATAATAGCCAGAAACTAGAAAGAACCCAGATACCCTTCAACAGAGGAATGGATACAGAAAATGTGGTACATCTACACAATGGAATATTACTCAGCTATCAAAAACAATGACTTTATGAAATTCATAGGCAAATGGATGGAACTGGAAAGGTAACCCTGAGTGAGGTAACCCAATCACAGAAAAACACACATGGTATGCACTCATTGATAAGTGGCTATTAGCCCAAATGCTTGAATTGCCCTAGATGCACAGAACACATGAAACTCAAGAAAGATGACCAAAATGTGAATGCTTCACTCCTTCTTTAAAAGGGGAACAAGAATACCCTTGGCAGGGAATAGGGAGGCAAAGTTTAGAACAGAGGCAGAAGGAGCACCCATTCAGAGCCTGCCCCACATGTGGCTCATACATATGCAGCCACCAAACTATATAAGATGGATGAAGCAAAGAAGTGCAGGCCGACAGGAGGTGGATGTAGATCTCTCCTGAGAGACACACCCAGAATACAGCAAATGCATATGTGAATGTCATCATTAAACCACTGAACTGAGAACGGGACCCCCATTGAAGGAATCTTAGAAAGAACTAAAAGAGCTTGAAGGGGCTTGAGACCCCATATGAACAACAATGCCAACCAACCAGAGCTTCCAGGGACTAAGCCACTACCCAAAGACTATACATGGACTGACCCTGGGCTCCAACCTCATAGGTAGCAATGAATAGCCTAGTAAGAGCACCAGTGGAAGGGGAAGCCCTTGGTCCTGCCAAGACTGAACCCCCACTGAATGTGATTGTTGGGGGAAGGGCGGTAATGGGGGGAGGATGGGGAGGGGAATGCCCATATAGAAGGAGAGGGGAGGGGTTAGGGGGATGTTGACCCAGAAACCAGGAAAGGGAATTACATTCGAAATGTAAATAAGAAATACTCAAGTTAATAAAGATGAAAAAAATCTGCAATTAATGCAGTTAAACTCCATTGTATACATTGTACTTAGTATTTCTAAAAGTTTGACTCATGTTTCATAAAACAATAATGAGATAGAATTTGGCTCTCAAACGTGGTATGGAAAAATAATGGAACCTTTGATGAATGAGCCCTTGTGGGATATTTTCTACGACAGAACTGTGACACTGCATCCTTTCTTTTCCTGTATTCTTCCAGGATTATAAAGTATTATTTACTTTTCATGTGTTCCCACCACAGTAGCCTGCCTTAATATTAGCTTGCTTCAGTGAGAGCCCTGAGTTCACATCACAATCAACTGCTTCTCTTAGGCCCAGTGCAATGTGCTCCACCAATCATATATTGCAAATCTAAAAATCTATAAACAAGATAAGTCTTATTTATTAATAACTTATGTTTCAGTATTGACTGACATTTGATATTCCCATTATATTTTATATTCCCATTTTTAACTATTGTGAATTATTTTTTCTCTCCCTTTTTGTTGTTGTCGTTTTTATTTTCTGAGCTAGAGCCTTATTATGAAGACTCAGTAATCCTGGAACTGACTATGAAGATCAAGCTAATTTTGAGCTCACAGAGATCTGCCTGCCTCTGTCTCTTGGGTGTTGAGATTGAAGTTACTCACCACAATAGACAGTACATCATTTAATAATTTTATTGGCTTTTAAAATTTCTAATTGGACTTTTTTGCTTTCAAATGCATTAAGGATTCTATTAAAATTCTAGATTTTTATTTGACATAATTAGGTTTGTTGGAATTGGTTTAATTATTTTGAGATTAATGATCATTAAAACATTCAGATCAGTGTTCAATATAGAAACCATCAACAAATCTGAGACCAGCTCTTCATGAAACTTATATCTTTTTTTTTTGGAATTAGGGAATTTTCCATTATGTCAGGTAGAACAAGTTTCTCTCCCAGACAGGTATAAGGTTCTATAACTGCTCTGTCAGTGCAAATTTAAAAATGGCAATTTTTGTCTCTAATCTACCTGGCTCCCAAATAGTTGAGAGAAAGACCATTAGACTGATTTGACAAGCCTTATTTAAGGCACAATAACTGAAGTTATTACTATATTCCAATCCTCTAAATTAATCTAATTAACCAGTCAAAATACCAAAGATACTTGTTTCTGAGGTCCCCAACACATATACAACAAAGGAGTGCTGGTGGATCTAGACTTAATCAGAGAAGATGCACCTAACCCTCAAGAGACTGGAGGCCCCAGGGAGTGGGGAAGTCTGGTAGGAGGAGTAGGGAAGTGGGGATGGGGAAGGGGGTGTGGGATGTGGAACAGTTGTATGGTGAACCGGGTAGGGGGAATAAAATTTGGAATGTAAAAAAAAAAGATTAAATAAAACATACTATATATACATATGTGTGTGTGTCTGTGTGTGTATATGTGTGTGTATATTACTTCCATGTATGTTCTCATGGTGGCCTCTTAGTCCCTCCTTTTCTGTTGAATTCTCTTATTCTTTTCTCTCTACCCCTCCTCTGGCTGGGAACAAAATTCCATCCCTAAATCATCTCCTCTTCTCAGTCATTAAATGATCAAGTTTTTACCCACCAATCGGAGATAACTTGGGAGCAATGTTTATATAACATTGACACAGGAAACTTTTTAAAATAAGCATTACATTGCCATGTCAGATTACAACTAGATATAGGGTCACAGAAATCAGAATTTGAATAGTACTAGGATAAGCTTTTCACAGTGCGCAGCAACATTTTGCCAGCACTGCTCCTTTAATATTGTTTTGCAAAATCTATTCCAAAGTTTTTTTTTTTCCCTTTCTCACATACATTCAGTCATTAATTCTCAGTTACAGACTGCAAGCTCTACAGTTCTCTACAATTTCTTCTTAGGCAAGATATGAAGTGAACTCTTCTGTGAATGATTATTCATAAGTTTAACTCTGGGATTCTTCAGTGCTTCATCTGGGTATTCCCTTACTCTGCCCTGTTCTGCTAACTCAAAGGAGTGAGAAGACCACCATGAGGTTCATATCGTATACTTCTAAGCACATACAGCAGACCATTCTTGATAGTGTGATGATTATTTTCTGAACAACATATAGCTTGCCAAATTTTATTGTTTCAATACTGAAGTGTGTTGGGCTGGAGAATAAATTTAAATGAATTTTTATCTGTGTTGCCCAAAACCTCAAATAGTGTAGTGAGTCATATTGGATTTGGGCCTGGATAGCTCAAAGTGGCTATGTGACTCTTGGCCACACATACTCCTAAGAGCCTCTCCCATGTATTTACGGCACAGGAAGAAAAGACCAAGCAGTAAACACCCGGTGTCTCCTGCATGACCTCTGCTGAGCCCGGCTGATGCATGTGGAACCGACACACCTGGACCACACCTGGGTGGTGGTCAATTTACTTCTGCCTTTTGCTTCCTCAGCCTTTATCCTGGAGATTTAGGCTGGTCTTCTCGGATTTCTCCCTAGTTAATTCAAATCTCGAAGTGGGTCTTTTGTTACCGAAGTCATGAGCCAGGTAGTCATGAGCCAGGGTTTCCCACTGTGCTTCCCAGATATTACCTGGGGAACTTGGGTATATAAGTGGTGAATAAAGCTACAGGAGTCTCTCTCTCATTCTTCCTCACCTCTCACTCTTCCTTCCGCTCTTCCACTTTCTCTCTCTCTCTCTCTCTCTCTCTCTCTCTCTCTCTCTCTCTCTTCCTCTCCTGGCTTGACACGAATAACCTGTGTGTGTGTGTGTGCTTCTGTCATCCCGTAGGCTTTCGCCCGATTCTCGGTACCAGGTCGGTGCTGGCGCCGACAAAATAGTTCTGTTATTATCTCTATTGTTTAAAGTTTTTAAGAAGTGTTATGTTTTAGAGTCAAAATGATGATGAATGGAAACAGCTACTCATGAGAGAATGTCTCTGTAAAATATGTCAGCCATGTCTTATCAAGTCATTCCATCTGGGTACACTTGCCACTCAACACAGTGAGTAATTTCATCTAATAAATGACTACTGAAAACCAGAAAATATCTTCACAAAGTACAGTTTCATCTGAACTCAGTGCTGAGTAAAGGGAGTCTCTTAATTTGTATAAAATAGGCTGTATGATTGTGTGCTTTGATATGTGTTAAGTAAGGACACATAGCAAATATTTGGGGCATTATACAGAAAGTACTTAAATAATAAACAGCAAACTAAATATGGACATAGAATACCAATTCACCAGCAGTCCCTGACTGACATGCTGGCAGTAACAGGATTCATTATGTACACATTTATTTTTTGATTCTGAGCCTACTTATTAATAACTAAGTCATCATTTCAGCCCCAAGTACACATTTACTAACACTATAAAGAAGAAATTGACACTTTCCTCTGTCATTTTGTTTTCCTTCTATATATTCAGACAATTATAAAATAACTTTTCCTATTGACAGATTACATGTGGCATGCCACAAACCAGTTCACCACAAATGTATTTACTATTGCAATGCCAATTCTGAAAACAAATTTTCAAACACTATTTTGAGCGGATCAAAACTTGAGTGTATAATGTTAGATTACAGTATGATCTTAAGTTGATATTTCACCACATCTTAAAACTTGATTTGATAAGGAAAAAAACACCTTTTTCTGCATTAGATTTAGAATGAAGTTTGCTTTTGAAAGATAAAGATCGTTGTATCCACTGTGGGCTTTGAAATATTGTTACATCTTAGCTAGTGAACTGAGTTCTTGAGAACACTTATAAATGTTTTATATGCTACTCTAAAGAATTCTAAATACCTTCCTTCCATTGACTCTTTACTTTTACATGCAGATTTGTTGACATTAAAAAGAAACTCTGGGGTTAGAAGACATTTACGGTGATCATATTTCAGTTCAGTGTTTTGATTTATTGATGCTATCCAAGTTTTTTTGTATTTGAATCTAAGCATAAAGAAAATTCATAATTTTCTTAGCGAGGCCATTTATATCTGCATTCCTTATTTTCTTTAAGGAATTAGATTGCCTTTCTAATTTTAAAGATACTAGATTACCAGATACTAAAGTTGCCATGTAAATTTAAATTTCTTTATAACCCCATAACTTTCTTCTGGTTTGGTAATGCCCAAGTGACTATATCAGTCTAGCTTAATTTTATTTTATTTTTGAGATTGTAATACAATTACAACACTTTTCCTTTTCTTTTTCCTTTCGTCCAATCTCTCTTTGATTCTCAATTTCAACTTCCTTCAAATTTATGACCTCGTCTATTCACTGTTAATACAGGCACTGTCAGAGGGGTCTGAGAATCAAAGCAATGAATTCGTGCACTGTAGTCAGTTTTGTGTCAACTCATATATAAGGTATATGATAACTGAAACACTATGTAATTAAAAGTGTGACTCACATACTTTAGAAATACACTCTGTATTCCAAAATGTGTAAAATTCATCTTCCTCTGAAAGTTCCATAATGATTTAACGAAGGAGAATGAAAGAGGTGGGGTGGATGGAAGGATAAAGAGAAAGAAACAGAGAGATCGACACAGAAAAACAAAGAGACAAAAGAATCTAGATACAAATAAGAGCATGGGAAGAGACAGAGGAAGGTGGGAAATAAGAAGGAAGATACTGTAGTTGTGTTGGTTCTCTCATACTTTACTCACTGCCCCCATGTATGTCGGTGGCTCTGCCTCTAAATGGCTACTGTGGTTGCAAACCTTTCATTCTTACACATCTTCAAATTTCACAGTGCATGGTTCCCTTCCCTTTCTAATGAAAACATGTTCTCTGCCTAGGTGTCTTAGTGTCTCTTGTTGCTAAGTGTTAACCTGCTACTTATTACATAAATAGTATTTCCACTCAGATTTCCCCAAGGTTCTTTCACATCACCAATTTCTGCATTAGTACCTAGGAACCTATTTTCTGAAAACTTAGACCATGTAACGAAATGGTTTTGTTATGTTCCTGGCTAGCTCCCAAACACAAAGGAAGACCTTCTTCCAGGATCCCCTTAGCAGATAACCTTTCTGAGTCTAACAATGTTCAGTTAACGTTCCTAGAGAAGAGCATGCTTTGCCAATTTCCCAGGAGTCAAATCTTTGAAAACTGGAGAAAATCTAGTTTTTCAACCATATAGGAAAACATCACTCAGCCTAAAACTATTTAAAGATTGTTTTATTTAGATATTTATTTCCTGAACATACACTGAGATTATTTAATAAATAATTAAATAAATAATTAGATCACTTCTCCCTTTCTTTAACCAAGGAAATGTTTTTCAATATGTGAAATCATTGCAAAAAAAAAAAAAAAAAAAAACTCAACCAATAGCAAACAGTAGGCATAGTTATGGACCCCAGTCTCAATTGATAAATCTACAAAATACTTTCATATTAAAGGATCAGGAAAAACTGCAGACAGTGGAACAGACACATGGTAAGAGCCAGATGATTGGGGAGTTTGATGTGAATTTGTATGTCCTACTGATATTAGAATCTACACTCATGAAGTCTCATCAGCAATACTGCCCAAATATGAGAGAAGCAGGGAGGACACCAGTACACAGGTCAAAGTGGATGAATGCATGTTCTTAAGATGATTATAATCTCTAGTACAAGTGCATTGTTTTTGTAGCGTATTTTAAACTTTTTAGCATTTTCTTCTTGTTATTATTAGTGTATGTTGAGTGCTTACATGTATGTGAACCTGTGTAGGTAGTTGTGGAAGAACCTGGAGTAAGTAAAGTGGCAAAAACAAAATAAAACAAACGTAAACAAAAAAAAAGCACCTAAACCAATAGTGTAGGTCTCTTCTCACTCCCACCCCACTAGTGCTGCTTACAGACTTAAATGGCAGAATGCATTGCTTTTTATGTATTCAGAGTATTTGAACTCGGGTCATTGTTCTTCTCCAGAAATCGCTCTTACCCATGGATCCATCTGTCTAGTTCTTGAATATTTGAATTTCAATGAAAAAATGTCTCTTGTGAAAATAAATGTCTTGTATGTTAGAGTCCATATACTTTAATAATTACTTACTCGATATTCTTGTTTACAACACAATTACTACTGATTATCCAGTAGTGAAAACCCTCTGGTTACTAGTGACAACCTACTGCCACTAGAACAACTGTGTTTCTGTTTTGTTAGGCCATTTATTCCACATGATGTTGCAGTGAAAAATCTTTACAAACTAAAAACAGAATAAAAATTGTTTCTGCTTAATGTTGTTTAGATTATTTTCATCAAATGATACATACTTATTTATGGCTGTTTTCTTCCAATTATATATCAGCATATAATTAAAATTCTTGAAATCTGTGAAAATAGATCTACAAGTTTCTTGCATAGTGACAGCCGCATACAAGCATTGATTATCTAATTAATGTGTGTTTTAATTATTTCATTCCTTAAAGTTGTTTTCACAGTGTTTTTTAAAATATCAATTTTGTAACTCTTAGTTATAAAAATATAGACATACTTTTTTTCTTTGCAACACATACGTTGGAATCTTTTCTCTGAAGCCAGGATCTAATTAATTTGTAATTCTACTTTTAAACAATTTTAATAATTTTATGTGTTTATTTTGCATATGTAGTGGATGGGAAGTACATGTGTTTTATCACTGTCAAGTTCACTCAGAGGACAACTTTAGAAGTCTGTTCTCTCTCTATGCCACGTATGTACCAGGGATGACTAGTTCTGTCATTAATCTTGGTAGCAAAACCCTAACTGCTGAACGCTTTAATTGGGTCATTTCTTTTTATTTTACAAATAGGTATATGAGACATTTAGAAATGTCCTTCTATGTCCTCACACAGAATGTTTTTGAAATTTATTCATGTTCTTTCTAGATTATTTTCATGCAATTCTGCAGAAATGATTATTAAAGCACTCTTATGATATTTGCTTATTAAAGAAATG
The DNA here is from genome assembly GCF_011064425.1 of Rattus rattus. NCBI lineage: Eukaryota > Metazoa > Chordata > Mammalia > Rodentia > Muridae > Rattus > Rattus rattus. The sequence continues at coordinate 34,152,867 of NC_046158.1, forward strand.
TATCTGGGATATACAGGAGAAAAATGAAACGAAAAGGATGGTGAAAGGATTGCCAGTAATGCAATAATATAGAATGTTAAAAATGAATAGAGGGATAAAGATGGTGCAGAAATTGAGGAAATGGCCAACCAATGAGTGGCCAAACTTGAGACCCATGCCATGAGAGAGAGCTGCTCCTTAACACTGTTAATGATGTTCTTCTTTATTTGCAGAGAAGAGCATCACATAACTGTCAGCTGAGAGGCTTCAGACAACAACTGATGGAAACAGATACAGAATCTCACAGCCAAACAGTAAGTAGAACTGGGGAGTCCTGGGGAAAGGGGTAAGAAAGAATAGCAGAAGTTAGAGGGGTCAAAAATACAACAAGAAAATCTACAGAATCAACTAACCTGAGCCCATAGAGGGTCACAGAGAATGAACCACCAACCAGAGAGGATTCATAGGACAGGCCTAGGTCCTTTGCACATATGTAACAGATGTGCAGCTTGTTCTTCATGTGGGAAACCTAACCGCAGGAGTGGAAACTGTCTCTGATATTGTCTGCCTTTCTCCTAACTAGGCTGCCACACAAAGCCTCAACAGGAGAAGACCCTAAATTGACAAACTAAAGTGGGTTGGCGTCTATGGGAGGCCTCCCCTTCTCTGAGGAGAAAGGGAAGACGAATGGGTGGAGGTGAGGTGAGAGAAAGAAACTAAGAGGAGATGTGGGAAGAGAATCTGTGATTCAGATGTATATTTAATTAATTAATTTGAAAAGAATAAATAAAGGAGAACATTTTATTCCCTTAGTCATATGAGGGAGTAAAGAACAAACTAAGCAAAACTTAGGAGAAAGTGTTGACTGGAAATACCAGGGTCTTCAAGGGCCCTGGAGTGAAGCAACCGGTCAGAATGTGTGGCATAATTGCATGCTTTGCTTTATTTTAGATTCCAACACAGAAAGGCAAGACCAGACTCATTTTTATTGCTACTGATTAATAGGAACATGGAGATGGCAGTCCCAAGAAGAAGGATAAGAACTGTCTCTTCATAATGTGTTTCTGGGTCTTTGCAATCCCACTTTTGTGAACATTTAGTTCCTATGACTTGGAAAAACACTGTTAAGAGAAAGGATTAGCACCTTAAACTTTACCAGAAATGTAAGCCACGTGTGAAGGAGATAATTCAGCATCTTCTGAAGAGAAGGCAGCAGTAGACAAGATGACAATACTTCGTGTCTGAAGAAGTAGAGCATGGGGATCTAGCAACATGGCTCGAAAGAATTTTTGTAAAATTGCCAATTGAATAACAAAGATAAACTTGGCTTATTTCTAATTTTCCCTAGAGTGTCATAATAAATGTATGCCTATTTATGACAAATCTCTTGACATGAAAAATCTCCTGGGAAACACAGACAGATATGGGTACTAACCAGAGATGTAGTTACTTGGTCCCTATCTCTTAGAGCATCACAGGTGAAAGGTGTGCTATGTTTTCATGGTCTAAAATATATCACATGATTTTACGACCTCAGTTAGAGATTTAAAGATTATAGAATAATAATAGCTGAGGAAAGTTTGCTCATTGGTAATGTAAGCATGTTTGTTGGTGTAAAATTATAAAAGAGCTGTCTTTTATCCCCCACTAGGTCCGGCACCATAGTGTCCCAAGATATCTGGTGTCTTGGTCTTCATCTTCATATTTTCATCTCAGTTAGCAAAGCCTCTCACCCGCTTTGCTCTATCCCATATCACACTGCCAAAGGCTTCTCTCTGAGCCTGGCAGCACACTTTCTATCCATCTATTTCCCAAGGTAGGTTGCCACCAATTCCTGAAATACACATCCCCATTCCATGGCGGCTTCGTGTCCAAGCTGCCACATACTCTCTTAAACTTAAGTCACCAAAAGAAAGAATACACAACACAATAACCTCTGATCCAATTGATAAGACATAATTGCCCACCTAAACATACAAAACCCTATACACTTTCAGCCCTTAAGAACATTCATAACAACCTGGAAAAGTGTAGAGTGGTATCTTAACATCAGCCTCCATGTTCTCTCGGTGGCTTCTCTGCCTCCTCCCGTTCTAGTATCCTCCTCTTCCTCAAACTTTTCTCCTACCCATCCACCTATCCTCCCTTCTTGTCCAATGAAAGGTCTCGATCTACCTTGTACCTGCCTTCCCCTGTATGACATCATCTTACACATGTTAGTTTTTTTGTACCTTTCAGAGGGAAGAGAAGACTAGGTAAAATAGTTGTCAAATTAACTGGGCTCAATGAAAAGGCTTTCTATTGTGTCTATGGTTTTTATTAGGTGCAAGCTAGACCTTGCAGTAGAATCCAGTCATCACTTTTACCTGTGTGTTTTTATTGCTTCTGGGAATTCATACATAAATCACTAAACTGATTAAAACTTCATTTATTTTCCTACTACCCTTCCAATAGTTCTATCAAACTACCATTACAGTTCTAATAGTCTAATATTTTCATAAAAATACCTTAAAATAATTAACATTTTCAATTATAATTAAAACAAATTGCTAGAACATAGTAAGGGGTGAAAAGAGCTATAACCCTGAAAAAAGAATCACTTAGATATATGATGAACAAGACCAGAAAATTTTACAGTATATAATATAAAGCCAAAGTCTATCAGCATAACAATATTCCTAATACCTTTTTCATTCTTGAGTATAACAGTTTCCTCCTATTTTAAGAGTTGTAAACCAAGCAGATTATAAGCTGTAGTGACTGCTTCTCATGTCTTTCTACACATTTTATGAATATTTGAAGAACCAACGTTTACCCAATTTCCCAAACTTCAAATGAAGGAATTATGTTTAATCTCCTATTGTCTCTAAACTCCTATATCTATTCTAGTATTGTTCTGTTAGTCTTGAGTTTTATTGATATCTATAATGAATTCCCTTTTCTACTTTCAGGTGTATTTTTTATTAGTTAATTCTTATCTCATCTCTTACCTAGATCACTGCCTTTATTGATACATTTCCTTCTAATTCAATGTATCACTAACCTTCGTACTGCTTAGCAAAGCGTTCTTTCCAAGAGGGGATTAGTATCAGTCCATTAAGGGTGGCATGATTCAGTAGTATAACCAATTGAATTAGAGATCACAGGTACAGCTCTGGAGCCTTGAAACTTGAAGATCAATATGCTCTAGATTTGGTGACTGGGAAGAAATGCTTCCTTTAGTACAGTTTCTCTGGGAGTAGCCATGTCATGGTAATAGTGAGAGATCTCTTAACAGAATATTTGTATGGACACTAAAGAGTCTATGAAAGCTCAGCTACCATGAATAGTTTCTTAAAGTCTCCAGATTCAAATACCATGATATCCATTGTGAATATTGGGGGCATGAAAGTAGCATATGCACAAAGTACGACAAACCAAAAGTTCATTGCATTAATGTACAAATATAAATGAGCAACAGATATACAAAAATCTGGTTCTTTCAGTTGCTATCCTTTATTAATGTCCTAAGACCCTTAACTAATCCCATTTTCTCTTAAAATCCTGAAATGCACTGAATGAACTGTTGCCTCTAGACAACCCTTCTATCAGATATTTTTCATTATCTTTATCATTTCACCAACAAAGATTGTTCTTCATGACTGACCTCACTTAGCATTTTCCTAGTCAGGTTAAACTTATAAATCCATTGACTTCAAAAGCACAATGACCATGATTCTGCTGCACATTTCTTTAAAAGCATTCAAGTTCTCTGTGCACATGCAATTCTGCAAGATAGTCAGACTGTGTGACCATAAGGACTATTTCTTCTTGTTCTTGATGTCTTTGATTTTTAATATAGTGTTTCATGCACAATGAGTTCCTACTACTGTTTGACAAAAGTAATATTTTAGCTCTACAAAAATGTAAGGTTTGTCCTCATTCTAGACTGGTGTTCTATTGATCATGTGTGTTCACTCAATCACATATAGGTAGCATTTAGTAATTTCTTAATTCTTATTCCTGGAGGCTGGAAGAAGATGATGTATTCACTGAAACTAGAACTATATACATGGTTGTGAGCCTTCACATGGGTGGTAATAATCAAACCTGTAAGAGGAGCCAAGTGCTGTTAAGTAGTGAGGCATCTCTTGAAGCACAAAAAAATTAACTTTGTGTTTTAGAAAGAATCATTTGGTAAGGAGCCACTTCTGGAAATAATCTGTGCTAATGAGAAAATAAACTGAAGAAAAGTAGGATCTGGACTTGGTTATTTTTGCCTTCAACAAGGTATCTTTAATCTTCACTGTGAATAGTACATTTTGCTAATCTTATGCTCTGAAAAAAAAATATGTGATTCATGCAAGCCATGGTGCATGTAAGTTTTGGAATGAATAACCTAAATCATTACTTTAAAGACAGTTATACTGAGGATGGTTCTGTTGGAAACAAGGATATTTTACTAGCTTTACTATTTTCAACATTCATTCCCGACTTAGTATGCATAACTACAAAACACTTGGATGCAGAATTTCAATTACTACAAGTTCTGTATATTAGACCTCAGAAAGAAGTGTTAGAAAATTAAAAATTCCTGAAAGACTTGTATTCTTTAATAAAATTGCTAATATTAACAGAAAATTTCCACATGCTCTCAACCACCACACACACACACACACACACACACACACACACACACACACACACACACACACACATATACCTACTAAGGGATGCTGAGAGAGGAAAAATAGCCTTTCCCATTACCTATCTGAATATGGTCTAAATTACCCTCTGACATTCTATTTAGGGGAATAAACTATGTTCTTTCTGATACTGTCATATAGCATGTTAAAGCACAACTACTTTCTCATTATTCTGAATAGACTCATGTTTTGAAGCAAAGCAAAAGGATTCCCTGTAAAACTGTATTCAGACTCATAACACTTCCCATTCTGGTCATAGGACTCAAAGAAACTTGGTTATCTTCAGCTTTATGAAGACAAGTTGCAAGACATTTCAGGTAATGATAGTGCCACATCAGGTGGTCACAAAAATAAAAGTAGTGTAAAGTGAAAATCTTGAATGTTAGAACAGCCATAACATGACAAATATATGGCTCAAAACTAGTTTGTCCTTAAGGATGCCACTGCTGTTTTTGTTCTCAGTTAAAGGACCAGGTTGGTGAAAAAACAGGAAAACAGTAGATACTGTTTTCCTATTCTTGATACTCCATATTCTATGAGAAGGAAGGAACATCATGCTACAACAGAAAAAATATGTAATTCTGTGTATTAGGCTTCTGAATATTATCTCCATGTGAAGCAAAGAACAGTTCAATGAAATCCACTATTGAAATTGGATATGTTATAAATGTATATCCAGCCATACTTTTAACAGAGCTCTTATCTTTGTTTTAGACTGATTAGACCTGCACAGAGCATGCTGAATTGATGATAACATAGATATACCAGTTAACATGCATTATTGAAGATTATATCACCAAATTCTACTCTCAATTTTATAATGTGCTAAGAAAAGCATTGAAATGCTCTGTGTTGCTTACTTTTATGATTCACGTTTATGTATGAAATATAGCATTTTAATATATTAAATGCATATATCCAGGAAAATACATATTTGAATTATGTTTTTAAAGAGAAAGATTTTTACACTTTGGATATTGATTTCAGCCTCAATTTAAGTAAAACATATATAATTATGTTTGTTTATGTTTATTTTTAATTTTAATGCCTTTCTTTTAAAATGCAATATCGTTATTTGCTTCTCTTCTTTTTTTTTCTCCAGGTCTTTCTGTGCCTCACGTTCTCAAATTGATAACCTCTTTTTTATTATTACTATTTTATAGAACACAAACATACATACGCAAGGGGGACGTGGATAGAGAGATCTCTTAGAATAGCAAGCAATCAGAATCCGGATAGAGGAAAAGGAAATCAGAATCCGGATAGAGGAAATCTACAGAGCAAAAGAAGAACATGGAGAGAAGCAGACTAGAAAAGCCGGATCAAGCAGAACACAATGTGTCAGCTTGGATCCATGATTTGACTTTGAGTTATGTCACAGTCTCTCTCCAAACCAAGACTGGTCCTTTGTACCTTACATTCAATTAGGAGTTGACGGTTAGCAATAACGTACTAGCTACACTCAATGCATATTTACATATATATCACTGTGTTTCATAGGTGTTGCAACTGAACAGAAATAATCCCAAGACTGTTTTATAAGACCACAAGAAATTGTATTTTATATTACTAAAATAGTACACAATATAAACCATGTGTTTGATTTTGCCTATCTTTATTACCTAGAAGGTACATTAGATTAAGCAGAAAAAAATACACTTTTAACCTCCAAAACCTAACAAAACCCTCATGGCAAATGATGGAATAAATATGTCATTTCTATGCCATCAATATTCTGTTCTCTTCATATCTACTGTTTGTCAGGAAAGAAGACGTTTAGCAACCATCCAAAAAGTCTAGAAGATAACTGATCTTTGTTTTAGCTTCCAACCTGAAAAAGAACCTCCGGGTTCTCCTAATTTTGAATTTTGTGCACAAAAGAATTAACAGTTATAAGTAGAGAAACACTATTGAGTTTAATCTAAATAAAACTGTATTTTAATAAACAAAATGGGAGACGGACGTGCACATAGATTGTACCTTTGAAATCTGTAAAGATTTGGCCTATGCTAACACAGTATGCATCAGTTTGTGCGCACAGCCACCTACCTGCTGGGAATCCCTAGGCTGACCATGTTGAATGTCACCGCAGCAAATTAGAGAAGTGGGATTCAAACAATCAATTAGCACTTTGGCCAGCTCAAGGAATATGTATGAATGTTTTTATTTCATAGTAAGTTTGAAACTGTAAAAGTAATCAGAGAATTAAAGAACACTTAATTGAGTGTCAGTTCACAGTCTGTGTTATTTTCGTGTGAATCTTGACAGAATCTAATTTATATAAATGAAAAGAAAGTTGGGAAAAGTATTTGCATTTATATCGGGGAGGGTGAGAAGCAATAGGTTAGAGAAGACTAGTCCTAAACTCATCTGGATTTTGGCAGGTGAGACTTGATATTGACAGAACCCTAAGGAATATACAAAGTTTTCACTGAGAAGAGTCTGTTATGAAGTGGATAATGAATTTCTAAGGATGCCTGCAAGTCCCTTAGCAGCATCCTAAACGTACATCTTCTAAAGAGCTAGTGTAACCAGAGTAACCCAACTTTGAGGGGATCCTCCAAGTAAGGATCAAATAAACACATAGACAGACATCTAGACAGAAAGGCAGACAGACAGACAGACAGACAGACACACACACACACACACACACACACACACCACAACACAATGAAGTGATGAAAAGACAGGAAATAATTTAGTCAAATAAATATTTTAGGAAAATAGAACACAATGCCTCTCAGATCCAGAACACATTTAAGCCATATTTCATTAGCCTTTTCTGGATATTTGTATAGACAATCCTCACCACACACCATTGTACAGGTACCTAGGTTGACTTATGGTACTTTTTTCAACAGTATTTTCTTACCTCCACTGACCCTTTTTTATCTCCTTGAACAGGTGTAATTCACTTCTTCTTTCATTGTTGTATTTCATATTCTCCATTTACACCGATTGATGCTGCTTCTGTGATAATATATTTCTATGAGATTCCACTCATGGAGGTACTTAACTTGAGTTAGATTTAGTGTCTTCATGTAGAATGGTATTATAACTGACCTATCCTGCCTTTTCAGGATATATATCCCATTGATTTGCAATAACAGTAAAACTTGACTTGTCAATGAGAAATAACCAAATACTATTAAGTAAATACCTGAAATGCAGGAGGTCTTACAAAAATTAATTTTAAAAAAAATCCTATGAGAATGAGAAAGTATGATAGCCTCAATTATGTACATAAATAGAAAGTTTAGATTATAATCTCAAAGTAATTAAAAGTTACTTAAGATATATTTGTCATTTAATGATACACATTGAAATAAATTCAATACCCAGAAGAGATAAGAAGATAGTCTATCTGGCATTATTTATAGATATATCTATGCCCTAACACGGGATTTATTATATGAGTTAAAAATCTATATTAGTTGTCATTTGCATTGATTCACAAACCATCATACTGTCCCCAGCATTATAGCAACATAATTCCCAGTATGGAGAATCAAACTGCTGTGGTCTCTAGGATATCCCAGTACTTGCTTCGGATTTGTTCACAGATTCTGATGCATTTTAATCTGCACCCCAGCCCATATGGCTACCCCGAGTGCACTCAGAATAAGTCTCAGGTACATAGTTACTCAGCTCTAAAACAAAGTCATAACCATGTCAACAAGTAAGTTGTTCATCATCAATACAGTAATGTATGACTCTTAAAGATGTGATGTAGACCCTTCTGAAGCTTATTAATTTCTAATTCCTCTTAATATCAGGATCTAAATCTGGCTTTTCTCCCAGTGTGAGGGGCATGCTCAGAGAGGATGGATACTCAAAATGTTTTCACCACTGAGCGGGGGTAGGAAGCTTCCATCTGAGTAGGAGTTCAGGATCTGTGCTGTGATTTCTGTTGCTAAGCAACCGCTTCCTTTGTCTGCTCTGTTCAGAACAGTTGCTTTATTTATGCTCAGTTTAAATGATGCAGATCATAATGTGAAACCATAAAAGAAAATAGAGAAAATTATGAGAAAAATTGCTTCAGGAATTTGCAATATGGTGCAGAAACTAATGAGCATGAATGCAAATAGTGTTTTAGTAGAAAAAAATTAAAGAATCTCTACCAATTGGTTATATTACCTGAGAGGTTTCAAACAGATACAGGACAATGAAGACTTAACTTTTGACATTATCTAAAAATGATGGAAATGCAAGCAAGCTCATAGGCAGGCAGCAATTAACTACTACTAGACAATCTTTAGAGAAAATTTTAGAAAAAAAAGAAAACAATCTTTTTAAGTACCAGATGTTGAGATAAATGTGTCAAAATAAAAAAAAATCTTAAAATAAAGATCAAGTAAAGAATGGTTCAAGGATAAATAAGGAAAAAACTATTTCTCAGTTCCTCAATTTTCCGAAGCCTAAGAATCCTTGATTTGTGTGTGTGTGTGTATGTGTGTGTGCATTGTGTGTGCCTGTGTGTGTGTGCATGTTTGTGTGTGTGTGTGTGTGTATGTGTAATATTTGGCTCACCAGGTAAAGGTTCTTGCTGCCAAGCATAATGACCCAAGACAATTGTAGGACCCACATGATGGAAGCAGAAAGTTGCACTCCAATAACACACATCGTTGTGTTTTATAGAATAGAGAGAAGGAGTATGTTTGGTGGATGTGTAGTCAGGTTTCAGGGAAGAGGGTGCCTGTCTCTGTGGGCCCATGCTGAGGCAGGCATCCCTTCCCACTGAGGGACCAGCCACAGTAAGGTATAATATAGAATAGTTTATTCAAGACATGAGGAGGAAAGTTGAATGAGTAGAGACAGAGAATGGGGGAGAGAGAGAGAGAGAGAGAGAGAGAGAGAGAGAGAGAGAGAGAGAGAGAGAGAGAGAGAGAGAGAGAGAGAGAGAGAGAGAGAGAGAGAGAGAGAGAGAGAGAGTAGAGGAGTAGAGGCCAGCCATGAGCACATGGAGAGAGAAGGGGAGCAGGAGCAAAGGGACAGAGAAAGAGTAAGAAAGCAAGAAAGAGAGGAAGGGAAAAGTAGCTCCTTTTATAGTGAATCAGGCACACCTAGCTGTTGCCAGGTAACTGTGGGGTGTAGCCTAGACAAAAGTGCCAACATACACATGGACATACATGCATACCATTAAACATAAGAAAAGGGAAAAAATTAAAGGCCTAGTATAATTCTGACCTTCATATTGAAGGATCCTAGAGGCTTTCAGCAGCCTTACACCCTCCTGCCTATGACTGAGGCTAGGCAAAGTTCCATTCTCCACCCACAGGAATATTCTTGAGTAGAAAATTCTCAGAATGTACTGAGTGATGCTTGCTAGCCAATCAATTTAAAGGTCAATAAGGTTAGACAATAAGTTTGAAGTGTAACCTTGCTGATATAACCTGTGCCCATAAAAAAGTATAAAAACTGCTTTAGTAGTCATTTGGTGTCGCCTTCTAGTCACTCATCTCGAGGGACTGATTGATGGTTGACCCGAATGCACCAGTAAATAAACCTCTTGATTTTGCATCTTACTGTGTCTGGGTGTCTCACTTGGGGGCATCTCAATGTAAGTATCACTGACTGAGGGCGGGAATCTTACAACATACTATATTTAAGTGGATATTAGCACAAAAGCTCGAATTACCCAAGATACAATACACAAACCACATAAAGCTCAAGAAGTGAATGCTTCAGTCCCTCTTAAAAGGGGAAACAAAAATACTCTTAAAAAGGGATATGGGGACAAAGTTTGGAGCAGAGACTGAAGGAATGGCCATTCAGAGCCTGCCCCACCTGGGGTCTAGCCCATATATATATATATATATATATATATATGTGTGTGTGTGTGTGTGTGTGTGTGTGTGTGTGTGTGTGTGTGTGTGTGTATGTATGTATGTATATGTATATGTATATGTATATGTATATGTATATGTGTATGTGTATGTGTATGTGTATGTGTATGTGTATGTGTATGTATGTATGTATATATCCACCAAAATTAGACAATATTTGTAAAGCCAAGAAGTGCATGCTGACAGGAGCTGGATATAGTTGTCTCCTGAGAGGCTCAGCTAGAGAGTGACAAATGCTAGCAGCAAATCATTGAACTAAGGAAAGGGGTCTCTGTTGAAAGAATTAGAGAAACGATTAAAGGAGCTGAAGGGGTTTGCAACCCCATCAGAACAACAATACCAACCAAATAGGGACTAAACCACCATCCAAAGAGTACACGTGGACAGACCCATGGCTCCTGCTGCATATGTAGCAGAGGATGGCTTTGTTGGGCACCAATGGGAGAAGTCCTTGGTCCTACCAAGGCTGGACCCCCCAGTGTAGGGGAATGTCAGTGTGGGGAGGTGGAAGAGGGGTGGTTTGGTAGAGGAAACACCCTCATAGAAGAAAGGGAGGGGGAAGGCATAGAGGGCTTATGGCTGGGAAACCTGGAAAGAGAATAACATTTGAAATGTAAATAAACAATAGCCAATTTAAAAGGGGGGGGAATGACCTTACTAGTTGACAAAACCTTCACCTTTTTATACCTTATGTGAAATTATTCTAGTGGTTCTGAATTTATTTTAAAAGCACTTGCTACATTAAAAGGGTGGAGTCTCTAGATTAGTCATATTGATTACCAGAAGTTTTACGCATGCTGTTAGTGTTGCCTTAGTCTCTTCTTTAGTAAGAACTTAATGTTTTATTCACTCATTATGAGCAATAAATCAATGTGTGCCAATAAGACTAAGATATATTAACACTTTGCAGATATTACTTCAAACATGCAGTGACCTTTGAAGGTAATGTTAGTATTACTGGCATCTCCATTAAAGAGAGAAAAAAGGGCAGCATGCAGAGCCATGATTTAGACACATATTCTTTGATGTAGCTCTGCCTGTTGAGCATTTGCTAATCTAAGAACTATTTTTACTGTGTTTCTTTCCTATGGTAAAATTCTGTAATTAACCACCATCTCTTTGGATAGCTTCGGATGGACCCTAGGGGTTTTCACCAGCCTTACACCCACTGCCTCAGGTCAAGACTAGGCCAAAATTCTTTCTCCACCCACAGTTCTCAGGAAGAGAAGGAACATTCTTGAAAAACCACAGAATGTACTGAGTGATAGTCACCTGACCCTCTGGTCCCAGATAGAGTTCGAATGAATGTCATATGCTTGCTAGACAATATGCTTAGCCAATAAGTTTAAAAGGTAACCTTGCTGATGTAACTTGTATCTCTAAAAAGTATAAAAACTGCTTGTTATAGCCTTTCGGGGTTACCTTCTAGTCACTAACCACACCAGGAGGGGCTGATTAAGTAAACCTCTTGCTCTTGCATCGACCTCCTTCTCCTGTCTCACTTGGGGGGGGGTGTAGGTAAGACTCAGTTTCTCACTTCTAGCCTTAAACTTCCTCAATTGGAATTATCTTAAAACACTATATATGACCCTCCCTGCGCTGGGGACCATTAGCCTTATTGGTCCTTTTTGGCAAATGGAGCAACAAGAAAGATCAGAGTATGGAAGCCCCATTAGTAAGTACTGACATGACAACATTCCTGCATAAGCTTCAGGGAGATAGGTCAACTTTATTTAGAGTGAATCAAAGTTATACAGTTTCAGGGAGGGAGGGATTTGCTGAAGCCTAAAATACTGAGATGTCTCAGTAGCATGGGGAGGTAGTCCAGTCATCTCTGGTGTTTGCTTAAGAGGTTTCTTTTACAGATCAAAGGAGTGTGATATGGAATTTCCTAAGGGGTATGTGACATTCCTCAGGTACACAGAGAAGGGTCTAAGATTGCTCAGTTAGATAAAAGGAAGCCTTGCTGACCAAGGGAGTCTGCGGTTTTGCACCTTGCTCAGGGCTATCAGGTGATGTCAAACTTCAAGCTGAGCAGCAGGATTTTTCTACACACGATAATCAGCATCTTCTACTTTTCCTATTTCTTCCATTCTTTCTGTTCTTTTTCTCTTTTAATGGACTTTTAATTTACATTTAAAATGTTATCATCCCCTTTTTCAGTTTCTACTCCAGAAACCCACTAATCCCATCCCCTTTCCCCCTGCTTCTATGAGGGTACTCCCCTACCCACCCACACACCCATTCCCTCCTGACTCCCCCATCCTGATCTTCCCCTACAAGGGAGCATAAAGCCTTCACAGTACCAAGGGCTTCTCCTCCCATTGATGCCCATGAAGACCACCCTCTGCTACATATGTGGCTGGAGCTATAGGTCCATTCCTGTGTATTCTTTGGATGGTGGTTTAGTCCCTGGAAGCTCTTGGTGGGTTGGTTAATTTATATTGTTGTTGTTCTTAATGGGATTGCAAAATCCTTCAGCTCTTTCAGTCCTTTCTCTAATTTCTCTGGTGACCCAGTTCTCAGCTCAATGGTTGGCTGTGAGCACCTGCCTCATATCTGTCAGACTCTGGCAAAGCCTCTCAGGAGACGGCTATATCAGGCTCCTGTCAGCATGCTCTTCTTGGCATCCCCAATATTGTCTGAGTTTGGTAGCTGTTTATGGGATGGATCCACAGGTGGGGCAGTCTCCGGATGTCCTTTCCTTCAATCTCTGCTCCACATTTTTTCTCCATATTTCCTCCTGTGAGTATTCTAAGAAGGACTGAAGCATCCACACTTTGGTCTTCCTTCTTCTTGAGCTTCAAATGGTCTGCGAATTGTATTTTCGGTATTTCGAGCTTTTAGGCTAATAATTAGTGAGTGTATACCATATGTGGGTTTTTTTTGTGATTGAGTTACCTCATTCAGGATGATATTTTTGAGTTTCATCCATTTGCCTAAAAATTTCATGTAGTCATTGTTTTTAATAGCTGAGTAGTTCTCCCTTATGTAAATGTACCACATTTTCAGTATCCATTCCTCTATTGAAGGACATCTGGGTTTTTTCCAGCTTCTGCTATTACGAAGAAGGCTGCTATGAACATAGTGGAGCATGTGTCCTTGTTATGTGTGGGAGCATCTTTTGGGTATATGCCTAGGATATAACTAGGCTGTCAGGTAGTACTATGTCCAATTTTCTGAGGAACCCCCAGACTGATTTCCAGAATGGTTGTACCAGCTTGCAATCCCTCTTTCTCCACATCCTTGTCAGCATCTGTTCTCACCTGATCTTTTTATCTTAACCATTCTGATTGGTTGAGGCAGAATCTCACTCAGGGTTGTTTAATTTGCCTTTCTGTGGTGACTAAGGATGTTGCACATTTCTTTAGATGCTTTTCAGCCATTTGATGTTGTTCAATTGAGAAATATTTGTTAAGTTCTGTACCTCAATTATTAATAGAGTTATTTGATTCTCTGGAGTCTACTTTCTTGAGTTCTTTATACATATTAGATATTAGCCCTCTATCAGGTGTAGGATTGCTAAAGCTCTTTTCCCAATCTGTTGGTTGCTATTTTGTCCTATTGACATTGTCCTTTGACTTGCAGAACCTTTGTAATTTTATGAGGTCTCATTTGTTGATTCTTGATCTTAGAGCATAATCCATTGGTGTTCTTTTTGGGAAATTCCACCCCCCCCCGTGCCCATGTTTTTGAGGGCACTTTCTATTCTAATAGTTTCAATGTATCTGGTTTTATAAAGAAGTCCTTGATCTACTTGGGCTTGAACTTTGTACAAGGTGAAAAGAATGGATAGATTTACATTGCCAGTTGAATCAGCACCATTTGTTGAAAATGTTATCTTTTTTCCATTGAATAGTTTTAGCTCCTTTGTCAAAGAACAAGTTACATAGGTGTATGGGTTCATTTCTGGGTCTTCAATTCTATTCCATTGATCTACATGCCTGTCTCTGTACCAATACCATACAGTTTTTATCACTATTGCTCTGTTATACAGATTGAGGTCAGGGATGGTGATTTCCCCCAGAAGTTCTTTAATTGCTGAGGATAGTTTTTAATATCCTGGGTTGTTGTTATTCCAAATGAATTTGCAAATTGCTTTTTCTAACTCTATGAAGAATTGGGTTGGAATTTTAATGGGGGTTGCATTAAATCTGAAGATTATTTTTGGCAAAATAACCATTTTTAGTATATTAATTCTGTCAATTCATGAGCATATATTTTTCTTATTTTTATTCTCAAGTCTACATACTATGATTATAAAAGACTTGTCCTGCTACATTATGGTTATAATACATGTTAACTAAGTGTATCTTAGTTCTGTCATTAATTTTTATGGTTTTATATGGTTCTTAACATACTGAGGTTTGAAATGGTTAGCAGGCTTGAAAATCTTGCAATTCCTGCTTTTGCATAATTTGCTCGATTAATTATGAATGTCTTCAGACCTTCAGTTTCACCATTATTGTGGAAAAATGTTAAATAACAATAAGAATCAAGGACTGACTACCCATTACTTGAATCAGTAAAGTCTTATTGTCTTTATTATGCACTATAAAATTAGGGATTTAAAAATATTTTTCATTTATGCATTTGATAAATTTTAACAATATATTTTGTTCAAATTATTTCCCTTCCTCCAACTATTCCAAGATCCCCCCAACATTACCTATTCAACTTATTAATCACTCTTTCTTATTAAAAAAAAGTGTATACACAAGTACAACAATGACAAAAGCCCCAATAACTACAGAGTAAACGTATATTGACCAATCACTCCTGCCCTGCAGTATGTTCTATATAACAAATGCCACTTCATTGAAGAAAAATTGACTTTTGTTTCCTAGTAAATATCAAATTCCTTTGCTCTGTGAACTCGGAGTCTGTGACAGCCCACATAAGACCTGCACGCATTCAAGCCAGACAAACTCCCAGAATGGAGAAAGGAATGTGCTTGCAGAGTTCCAGACCTATCCGAGCAGATATTAGAAATTTATAAATTGTTTTAATTAAAAGGAAAATGAAATGAAACATTTGCAGGCAAGTGATTGCAACTGATAATTATTATGTGACACAAACTAAACCCAACATGAAAACACAAATGTAGCATGCTCTCTGTTAGATATAGACTCTAAATTTGTGTGTGTGTATGTGCTTGTGTGTGTGTCTCTGTGTGTGTCAGTGTGTGTGTGTGCGTGTGTGTGTGTGTTTTGCATCATTTGTGAACATAGAAAGGACCATGAGAGGGGAAGAAAGAAAAATCAAGGAAGTAGAAAGGGAAGGAAAAAGAGAATATAATGGAATATATGTGACATAATACACAGTGGGGAGTTAGTTATAGCAAGGTAGAAAGACAGCAAGAGATTTCCAGATAAAAAAGAAGAAACGTGTGTGTGTGTGTGTGGGTGTGTGTGTGTGTGTGTGTGTGAGTGAGAGAGAGAGAGAGAGAGAGAGAGAGATTGATGCTCCTAGAAAAATACAAGGTTCCACTTTGATAGAGGACCACTTTATGTATTCCATGTGCAACTAATTTTTAATGAGATTCTCATCTGGAAGTCAATAGTTCCCCAACTGCATCAAATAGAGAACAGAGTGTGGAGAGCACATTGCTTTATTTTTTTCTTTATTAAACTAAAGTAGAGGAGCAAGGAAAAAACCAAACAAGTAATATTCTCAGAGTGAGCCAGGGTTACATTTCCTTATTAAAGTATGTAGTTTCCATGTAATTCAATCCATATTCTTTCACCAAACACAAATCATTTGATTATGTATATAAAACTATGATTTTGACAATATTTTTGTCTTGTCAGTAATTCACATATAATAAACTAGTTGCTATTAAAATCACTACAATCATCATCTGGAAATTTGAAAAAATATTTTTATTCCTAAAAATGTTTGGATTAATATGTTTAGTAGGCATGATATTTCATATGATGTAAGAATTAAATAGTATTAATATTTCTTGAAAACAATTTTTAAATATTAACTTTTTCAACTTTAATATAAGATTCAGAAATAAATACACTTATATAAGGCAACCTCATAGGAAGATCAACAGTGTTAACTAACCTGGATCCCTGGGAACTACCAGAAACTAAGCCACTAACCAAAGAGTAAACAGGGTCTGGTCTGAGGCTCCTGGTGCATATGTAGCAGAAGACTGCCTTGTCTGGCTTTCGTAGAAGATTCTCCTAATACTGTAGAGACTTGATGCACCAAGGATGGGGGGCAGGGAAGGGAGCAACCTCTCAGAGGAAAAGGGGAAGGGAGAAGAGATAAAGAACTCTGAGAGAGGGTACAGGGAAGTGGGGGGAGCAACATTTGGAATGGAAATAACTAAAATAACTAATTAACAATGTAGAAAGTATAAAAATAAAGAAAATGAAAGAAAATGTCGACATAATTAAAAAAAATTTAATGGGATATATGTCCCACACTAAGAAACAGTTATGAGAACTAAGTACAGTACAGGAGAAAGACTCCGTGGTATAGAACACTCGCTCTACTAAAGAGCTGGTTACTAACATGCATGCTATCAGACAGATTGAGATGTTAGTGTCCGCAGAAAAGGCATGAAACGAACAAATTGGAGGAATATGCAAGAAAGGAGAAATACGCCATGAAATGTTATGCCCAAATTGCAGGTACCCCAAAGAGCACCGAGGAGCCAATTCAGATGTAAACACATAAGGGTCTTTATTACAAGCGAGGTCTCTAATCAGTCCCCATCGCTGTGAGTCAGATTGCCACGAGTTTAGGAGTTCGGGATTTTTATTGTGGTTACAGCAAATTTGGGGTATTTCCATATGGGTCAGCGGGTTAATATTTTAAAAACTGCATTTCTGGCGTAATCTGTAAGAATGAGGGCAGAAGCTTCTGACAAACAGGATGGTTAGGTTATCTATTTGCTGCAGATGTCTTATGCTTTGTGCTTTGGTCCTACTGTTGAAGCCTGGCTGTTGCTAACGGTTAGGTAGGGGTGTCATAGAATCTTTATTCCGGTGTGATTTTTTTTCCCTGGAACTGGAGTTTAGCCCCTTGTCTCACACAAAAGGGAGTTTCTTCAAAAGATGGGGTTGGTTGGGATTTACTAAAGTGATCACTTCTAAAAAGAAAGTTCTTCCTTTTCCTTTCTTTCTTTTTTTGGGGGGTGGGAGTTGCATTTTTATTCAATATTTTATGTATTTACATTTCAAATGTTATCCCCTTTCCCTGTTCCCCTCTCCCATCCTCACTCCTTCTGCTTCTGTGAGGAAGCTCCCCTCCCAGCCACCGGATTCCTCCTCAACACCCTGGCATTCCCCTACTCTGGATGCCTTTTCCTTCAGTCTCTGCTCCACTCTTTATTCCTGTATTTCCTCCCATGAGTATGTTTTTCCTTCTTCTAAGAAGGACTGTAGCATCCACATTTTGGTCTTACTTCTTCTTGAGCTTCATATGGTCGGGGAATTGTATCTTGGGTATTCCAAGCTTTGTGGAGGATCAATTTATAAAATCAAAAGATTGCAAAACCCATACAAGCATCAAAAACCATTCTATCAGGCTGGGTTATAAATAACAGAGAGTCAAATTATCCAGAATGAAACTTTTTTTCTAATTGTTTTTTGTTTTGTTTGTTTTGTTTATTTTTACAGTTATCCACTGAATACAAATTGGGACTTATACAACAAAATGGAAAATTTATATTTTAAATAAATAAGAAGAAAAAAGACTATGTATGCAATGCTAATTTACAGGTGCTACATTAAACCCCAGTCTTCACTTTGATTAATCTGTCCTGTGTAATAACCTCCTGCAGCAGATGTTAGTCTAACTTTTTTTGTTTTCCTGAAGGTGATCCAGGCTGCAGGTGACTGGCAGTCAAAGGATTCATAGGTGTTGACAGTCTAGATAGATAGAACTGTTGGGTAACCTAGGTGATGATTAATTTGGCTTTCACTGAATTTCCTTTTAAAGAGTTATGAAAGATGTATTTTAGAAAGGCAGGAAGATTGTAAAAAGCCATAGGGTAATGATTACACCAAGGAAAACAAACATTCTACGTACATTCGAGTTCACACATAGAGGGGTAGCATGCACAGGACCAGCATAGCTCTGAGGCACATGAGGATCAAGCACTGGAAGGAGAAGAAGACACTTGCCCTTTCTCTAATTGATAACCACTTACAAATGTAAAAGCCGTTTTCATCACTGAAGTCTCATTGAGCATACAAAACATTCTAACAGGGAAGACCCCATACCAAGCAGTGGGTGTCAACAGAAAGATTATTTATCAATGACTTGGAAGTTGTCTCGTAATATTTCACCAACTTGTATTTTTTATCCTTACAGGCCCTTTGTGTATATATTATGGCTTCCAGATGTGCATCTTTATGGAACTTTGGTGTTTACTAATTTGTGTGTCTCTGTGTTCATATGTGCTTCTCCTGATTTTTCTTCAGCTCTCTTTTTACTGTTTGTTTGGTTTTTCCTATTCCCATTTGCTTTATTTTATTTTTATCTTATTATTATTTAGATGATTTATTTTATGTGAGTACACTGTCATTCTTTTCAGACACACCAGAAGAGGGCATCGGATCCTATTACAGAGGGTTGTGAGCCACTATGTGGTTGCTGGGAATTGAACTCAGGAAGAGCAGTCAGTGCTCTTAACTGCTTAGCCATTTCTCCAGCCCCTATTATTATCTTTTAGATGCCCTTTTCCTCTAAGGAGAAACAGAAAGTGTGTGGATCCAGATGTGAGGGGAGGTGGGAAAAACTGGGAGAAAGGGAAAAGATATAGTAATCAGATATATTGTATGAACAAAAACTATTCATAATAAAAATTACTTACAAAGAAACTGTTTTTTCCTCCTTGGAACATTTGAGCTTTTCTGAGAGACTAATAATAGAATAAAACAGTGCAGCTGATACATCTCATCCAGATATCAAACATGAAACTCAATAGAATAAGCATTGTAACTTCAAGTGAAAATATCCATTTCAAATTAACAAAATAAATTATATAGATGTATAACTTGGTAAGTGCCAAATTAACTTTTGCAAGACCAATGAAACACAAATGATAGTTTGAGGTCAAATTATTTTAAGTCAAGAAAAATTGTATTTCAAAATTTGATAGTACCTTCTCTCTCTCTCTCTCTCTCTCTCTGAACTGTGTGCTACTCTTGATGGTCATGATCCATGGGTTGAAATTCACCATGGAAATGTAGTGCTTCATGTAAGTATCAAAGAGCACAGTCACCCTGGCTTGGAATATTTCTAATTATCATTTTACTTTTTACTTTACTTCATTTAACTCGCATCTGTATTCATCCCTTCCACCAAGGAGCAAACAGAAGCATGGATCTACTCAGAAGACTAGAACACCTCAGAAAGCTGAGGATATAACATACCTTCAAAGCTGCATTTTTAAGATCTATAATTAGCCTAGGATTCAAGGACAAGAAATTAAAATGAACAGGGTTATCCTTAAGGAAACTTTACTCTGCGTGACATGAGATATAAAACAGCACTCTGCTACTCCGAACATGAAACATAACTCTGAAATTCAATTCCGAGTCCCCAGCATTTTTTTATGTTTTGCTGAATTCATTCACTTTTTAAAGTACCTATTTATCTCTATTTTAAGTGTATTGCTATTTTGCCTCTGATGAATAATAAATATATACTATTCGAGATATATAAAAGGAAATGTTATATGAATAATTTACTTAAAATACCAAGACAGAATCAATTGCTGTTTATCTTGGTCAATCCACATCATCTACTTTGTTAGGTTTCTTTTCTCCTGATGAGGAAATTAGAGTTTTTCTGGTTTGATTTAAATTCCTTGTAGCTTGCTAAAAGGTCAAATCAGAAAAGTGGATGCTTATATAAATACACACCATTGGTGTTGATAAAACAAAACTCAAGACGCAATTCAGAAATATCTTTTAAAGTACTCGTGTATAGTAGCAAGGATTTCATCCACATGCTGACCAATTAGACATAATTACACAGAGAACATAGACATAACAGAATTCCCACTTAACACGCTAATATTTCTCTGTTGTGTTTCTAGTTATAAGCTCTGCGTCTACAGTACTTTAAGAGCTCAGAGCTATAATGACTGGATTAAAAGCACAGCCATTTGGTGCAGAGAAATTGTAAAGCATTGCAGGAGGCAACATCAGTGAGAACAGCAAGATGAGCTTTATTAAAGGAACTCTGCCACCCCTTGCAAATAAAACTCAAGCTGTTCTTAAACAGCAGTCCCTATGCAGGTTGCTTTCCAGAAGTGGAATTCTTTCCAAAATTGCACCATGAAAGTTCTTCCCCTGGGGATGTCAATTAGATTTAAAAAAAATCTTACTGGCTTTTAACACACTGATAGTCCATCACTTTTTTTTCTCAATAAGCTTATACCACTACATTAAAGGGGAACAATCAACTTATGTGCTTTAAAAGTCAATTACTACATAGTGCTTTGTCCTATAGCTTTTTTTTACAACAAATTTCATTTGCATTACTGACATATTTAATTGCCCAATTCTGTTATGATTAAGTCTTTACTTAGCTGCTTTAAGATGATACCTCTCAATATTAAAAATAAAATCTTGATGTGAGTCCTGGATATGCTCAATTAACTCTGATACCAATCAGACATCTGAGTTCTGCTTTTTGAGTATTTGTGTGTTATCAGAATAATTGTGTTTGTATGTTACCAGAATAAAGTTATCTTGGCTGTCTTGCTTTGTCTTGTTAGATTTTGTAGAAGGTTTCAAATGAACAAACCACAAGTGTCCATTATATTTTGGACGGTTCCTCTTTGCTTTTGCAGGAAGTGACCCCAGATAAAAGATAATGATGACACAAAAGGAATTAAAGAACTCACTTTGATATTTTCTTTATACAACATCCATGGTGCCAGATTGGAATCAGGGCGGGGGGGGCAAATATCAAGTTTGTTTTCTCTATCATGAATGGCTGTTAATTGGTTTTTTAATGTGTAATAAAATATTTAAAAGAAAAGATGAAATGCAAAGGTAACAGAACACAAATAAACAAAACACAAAGAATTTAATAGTTATGAGTAAACTTTTTTTTTCTTTTTTCTTTTTTTTGGAGCTGGGGACCGAACCCAGGGCCTTGCGCTTGCAAGCGCTCTACCGCTAAGCTAAATCCCCAACCCCTTGAGTAAACTTTTAAACTTTGAAAAATCTAGATGAATTTCTTAGCTATTGCACTAACACACACACACACACACACACCACCACCACCACCACCACCGCGAACAACAACAACAACAACAATAACAAAATATTGTACATTGCATTTGAAGATCACACCTATATCCAATTGAGATTCAGGAGAAGTCTGTATATTATGTTCTAATCTGTAGTTCAACAGAATCCGTGAGCTGTGGCAAATGCTCCTCTCAGATTTCTAGATCCATCCTAGTCCTTTGTAATACCTGTAAAATATAAATGAAGTAATAATGTAGCTATCAGGTACTGAGAAGATGGGAGGACAAGAAGGGAATTAAAAGATACATTTATAATCACTTGCTACGGTTGATGAATCAAGAAGTTGATGTACCCTATTACTGAAGAAAAACACAATTTGGATATAGAATACAGAGAAATCAAACTGGGACTGAGCTGGAAATCTCCTTTCTGCTGTGTAGCATCCAGAGAGCAGGAAGGTTCTTACCAAGCTTTGAGGTAAGAAAAGTCATCAAAGATCAAACCCAGATGTAAATCATGTGCTTTAATATCAATATCCAATCAAGATATGCCTAGATATCTAGTGATAGTTAACACCTTCCTGATTACATCTGAAGCCCACTTCATGTCTGGTATTGTTAACCTGGTCAAAACTCCATGGCTAGAGAGTTCATATGCTATGATGTCTGGCTAAATAGATGTATTGTCCAATGCTTTATAAGTGTGTCTATGCACATAGAGTGGTGTTGGCCATAGTCAAAGAACTATCTTCTGGCAGTGGTTTATCGTCAAGTCAGAAAATAGAAATTGGCTGAATTGCTGAGAATATGGGTTGTTGATTTTTCACTCCCACATAGGGTATCTTGATGTAGACTACCAAATCCAAGGGATGTTCTTGAAAAAAAACAGTGCAAAGATTATAGTAACACTTGATTGCTTTTAACATTTAATGATAAGCTATCAAAGTCAGAGTCAGGTATCTTTAATATCTGGTTATTGTTGCAATTATAGCATTTTAATTTCTAAATCAAAGTTGGTTTCTTTGTTTTTTTTAGTTACAAAATCCCAAGCTGCATCTTCTGTGAGAGTTCAGAGAAAGAGTTGACATTGTTTTTATTGTTCCAACAGCATTTCATTTCCATTAATAGAAAGTAAATTCTAGAAGTAAAAAGCCAAGTGTAAAGGAGACCACTCCCCATTTTCATGTCAAATTTAGAAAAAGGATTCTAAACAGCCTTGTGTGAGGTGTGTTTGTGTTTGTGTGGTGTGTGTGTGTGTGTGTGTGTGTGTGTGTGTGTGTGAATTTTAGTTTTTCTTACTTTTACATCTTGGAAAAGCCTTGGTTTCCTTCAGCACAGAAAAAAGCAGAAATCAGTTCTAACCAAGTGGTTGTATTGTTATACTACCTCTACTATTTTCTAACCTGATTAGCTTGTGAAAATACTAGCCATTCTCAATCATTTAGAAACATTTTTCTTGAAGCCTATTAAATGGAAATGATGTTCTAACACTCCCTCAAGACATAATTTGAAATATTTTCCATTTATTAAAGAAAGAATTTATGATTTTGATATGTTATTCTGCTTGAGCGTAGGAGGTTTTCATTGGAGATGACATTAATTATAAGCAAAACTAATTCAACAGATGGATGGTAGTGAGATAAATTGAATCATCAACTGGAAGAAAAATACAGAAGAGAAAGATAGTGCTATGCAATGGCCACTTGTAGGCTATCCACACAATATTATTTTACTAAAACCTATTAAAGTAAGTAAAAATTATGGTATTTAGTTGATTCATAAAACATAGATCTTCTATGCATTATCAGGGAACTTGTAATGGTCAAACTAGGCTAAGATCTTTAATCTCTTCAAATATTAATCATTTCCTTAGTGAAAATATTTAACATATATTCACCCAGCTTATAAAATATACAATATATTATCACTGTTTAGAGGTCTATAACTATATAATAGAGTGCCATTACTTTCTTCTTCTTCTGCCAATCCATAACTTAAGACTCATCCATCAGCTTCTTCTTTTCATGTCTCCTGCCCCATTTCACAGACACTGGTGAGCAGAATTCAAGTCTTACCTTGTAAGAAATCAAGTTTTTACATTCCACATACATTCATCCTGTGCCTTGCTTGTTTTTTCTTAACTGAATGATGTGCATTCTGCAGACAAAGGTGAAAATGGCAGTGTTCCTTTCTCTTATTTTTCTGATGTAGAATAGTATTTAATTGTTTACATGTGGGATACTGTCTTTATTCATTGCTCTCTCATTGATACTAAGATTGTTTCCATTCTTGCATAACTGTAACTAAATTTAGTAGTCCAGGTGTTTCTCTAGCATATTGATTTAATTGTTATGAAATATGCAAGTAAAACCAAAATAATGAATTCTGAAATAGATAGGTGTTTAATTTTTAAGCAAACTTACCACTATTTTCTACACTGTCTATAGTATTTTCTGTTCCCACGAGTTTGTAAAGCTTCCTTTACCTATCCTTGTCAGCATTTATTGTATTTTGTCAGTTTTTGCTTTGTTTGTTTACATAATTCTCTCCTACAACTACTCCTATGTGCTCATAACTTACTTTCAAATTCGTGGTCTCCTCTTCCTTACCTTTTATAATTATACATAAATACAAATACAACCTGACACGTCCCTTCAATGGTGCTTGCACCAACGTGATATCACAGTTGATCACATGACTTTGATCAATTCAAAAGGCTTCTGAAGGAATGTAGGTTGGGGTGCTGTGGGGAGAATATTCCCACAGCTCCCAGTATGCCCTGGCTGACTGTAGCTCTTGGTTTTGGAGTGGAACCTTGTAAGAATTCTACCTTCTACATTAGCATGCCTCTTGATGTTTAGCTTGTTCAGGTCTTGTTTAGACAGCCAGCAGCCGTACTTGTTGTGTTACTATGGTGTGGCTTCCCTATTATTTTTAGAGACACAATCTTACAGCAGATTTTTTTTGAGTCTTCTAGTTCTTGTCATGTTGTGAAAGCAGAAACTCTACCTTTCCAGTTCTTCTTGAGGTCTCTCAGTAGGTAAGGTGAAACCTCACAGTAGCTTGGATTTGTTTTTACACAACGACAAAGGATGTGTAGCACTCTTTCATACCCCTGATGGACACTCAATATTTTAGGTAATCTGATTTAGAATCCTGCTACTTCAAAAGTATTCCATGTGAATCATAAAACTGACTTATGTTCGTACTTAAAGGCATAATTTTGGAGATACTGAAATATTATCCTCATATAAAGAAAACTATTATAAGTGGGTCAAAGTCCAGACTACAATTCTACTTTTAGTACCTTCATTGGCAAGTTACGGCATGACATCCTTTGCTGGTATGTGAAGTAGAAATTTCTGGCTTCTTTAGCCACTCAGTTGTGTTACATGTTGTTTTTCTGGAAGCACTTGTGAGAGAATGTTTGCTGAAGCAGACGTGAGAGGATGTTCCCCTGCAGCAGACATATGAGAGGGCATATAATGGGTGGCTGGAGCAGACACTTGAGAGGGCACAGGATGTTCAGAAGGAGTATAATCAGAACCCAACAATGAAATGACCCTCTTGCATTGTTATGCCTTAGAGGACTTCACTGATCTTCATTGGTCTTCACTTTTCTTCACTGGTCTTCATTCCTTTTTGTTAGTCTTCATTGGTCTTTACTTAACAGAGGGAAATGTGCCAAAGAACTTCTTGTGGAATTCAGGATAATTCTTGTCACTTCTGCTGACATGTGCCCATTTGGCCAAGCCTTGTGCTTTCTGCAGGATCAGTTCACTGCAACTGATTCATGTTTTGTGTTTGCTATTAGACTAGAGTGCTAGTATCTTGACAATGAAGAGTGGAATCAGTCCAAAGAACTACTTCTAAACAAATTCACAACCCTTTTCTTTTATAAATATCTTTCCCCTACCTCTGGTCTGTAGACTAGTAGAGGAGGTGGAAGCATTCAAGAACCCTAAATAAAGTAAGTTTAGAGAAAATCTAATCCTACAGGTGGTGCCCAATGTGGCATAGGCATAATTGACACCTTGCTTCTAATGTAGTACAGGAAAAGGCAAGTTTTGATGGGTTAACAACGTTGTTTAAGGAAATTGACAAAATAGCAGGTACTACTATTGGGTGATCTCATGCCTTGCTCCTAGAGGGGGTTTCTGGTTTTGTAATTTTGAAAATATTGGTGGGAAAGTTGATAACTCAGAAGGTTCACTCAATTCTCTTGTGTTAGAGTGGATTAGAGATATGGCTATGCACTTTAAGAGTTTACAGGTAGATGCTGAAATATGCCAGTAGGAGGAGAATAAGAGGTTTCAAGTTTGGTGTCTAAAGGTGGGGATTTACTGCACAATGAAAGAGGAAACAAACTAGTCTAGAAGACAAAATGCTGCCCAGCCCTGCCCCACATACCCACATAATTTCAGTGCCTTGTGCCCAGAGAACCTCCATAAGACAGAGCCAAAAGGCCGAACCATTTTCCCTTAACTCATTAACCTACTGGACTCATTATTCAAAGATAGTATTGTGGAATGTATTTTTTAAATGCATCAACAAAGTAAAAAAAATTATATATATTTATATAAACAGATTGCTGAATTCATTATAAAAAGTAGAATAACACTAGAAGGCAGGAAATAATCAAACTCAGAGCTGAAATCAAGCAAGTAGAAATGAAAAGGACTATACAAAGAATCAACAAAACCAGTAGCTGGTTCTTAGAGAAAATCAACAAGATAGATAAAAACCTTAGCCAGAATAACAAGAGGTCACAGAGAGCACATCCAAATTAACAAAATCAGAAATGAAAAGGGAAACATAACAACAGAATCTGAAGAAATTAAAAAAAAACATCAGATCTTACTACAAAAACCTATGTTCGACAAAACTGGAAAATCTGAAAAAAATGGACAATTTTCTGGACAAATACCAGGTACCAATGTTAAATCAGGAACAAATAAATAAACCGTCTAAACAACCCCATAGCTCTAAAGAAATAGAAGCAGTTATTAAAAGTCTCCCATCCAAAAAGAGCCCAGGTCCAGATGGGTTCAGTGCAGAATTTTATCAGACTATCATAGAAGACTTCGTACCAATACTGTCCAAACTATTCCACAAAATAGAAAAAGATGGAGCACTACCAAATTCCTTCTATGAAGCCACAATTACTCTTATAGCGAAACCACACAAAGACTCAACAAAGAAAGAGAACTTCAGATCAATTTATCTTATGAATATTGACACAAAAATACTCAATGAAATTCTTGCAAACCGTATCCAAGAACACATCAAAATGATCATCCATCATGATCAAGTAGGCTTCATCCCAGGGATGCAGGGATGGTTTAATATATGAAAATCCATCAATGTAATCCACTATATAAACAAACTCAAAGATAAGAACCACATGATCATTTCATTGGATGAAGAGAAAGCATTTGACAAAATTCAACATCCCTTCATGATAAAAAATCCTGGAAAGGTCAGGAATTCAAGGCCCATATCTAAACATGGTAAATGCAATATACAGCAAACCAGTAGCTATAATCAAACTAAATGGAGAGAAACTTGAAACAATCCTACTAAAATCAGGGACTAGACAAGGCTGCCCATTCTCTCCCTACTTACTTGAAATCCTAGCCAGAGCAATCAGACAGCAAAAGGAGGTCAAGGGGATACAAACTGGAGGAGAGGAAATGAAAATATCACCATTTGCAGATGACATAATAGTGTACTTAAGTGATCCCAAAAGTTCCACCAGAGAACTACTAAAGCTGATAAACAACTTCAGCAAACTGGCTGGGTATAAAATTAACTCAAATAAATCAGTAGCCTTCCTCTACACAAAAGAGAAATAAGCCGAGAAAGAAATTAAGTAAAGGACACCCTTCATAATAGTCCCAAATAATATAAAAATATCTTGGTGTGACTTTAACAAAGCAAGTGAAAGATCTGTATGACAAGAACTTCAAGTCTCTGAAGAAAGAAATTGAGGAAGATCTCAGAAGATGGAAAGATCTTCCATGCTCATGGATTGGCAGGATTAATATAGTAAAGATGGCCATTTTTTAGAAAGCAATCTACAGATTCAATTCAATCGCTGTCAGAATTCCTACTCAATTCTTTATAGAGATAGAAAGAGCAATTTTCAAATTCATTTTGAATAACATAAAACCCAGGATAGCGAAAATTATACTCAACAATAAAACAAATTCTGGGGAAATCACCATCCCTGACTTCAAGCAGTATTACAGAGTAATAGTCATAAAAACTGTATGATATTGGTACAGAGACAGGCAGATAGATCAATGGAACAGAATTGAAGTCCCAGAAATGAATCCACAGATCTATAGCCACTGCATCTTTGACAAAGGAGCTAAAATCATCCACTGGAAGAAGGATAGCATTTTCAACAAATGGTGCTGGTTCAACTGGAGGTCAGCATGTAGAAGAATGCAAATTGATCCATTATTATCACCTTGTACAAAGCTTAAGTCCAAGTGGATCAAGGACCTCCACATCAAACGAGATACACTCAAACTAATAGAAGAAAACGTGGGGGAAGAGTCTCGAACACATGGACACTGGGGAAAATTTCCTGAACAAAACACCAATGGCTTATGCTCTAAGATCAAGAATCAAAAAATGGGACCTCATAAAAGTGCAAAGCTTTTGTAAAGCAAAAGACACTGTCATTAGGACAAAAGAGCAAACAAAAGATTGGGAGATCTTTAACAATCCCACATCTAATAGAGGGCTAATATCTAAAACATACAACGAACTCAAGAAGTTAGACACCAGACAGCCAAATAACCCTAATAAAAAATGGGGCACAGAGCTAAACAAAATATTTTCAGCTGAGGATTACTGAATGGCTAAAAAACACTTAAAGAAATGTTCAATATCCTTAGTCATCAGGGAAATGCAAATCAAAACAACCCTAAGATTCTACCTCACACCAGTCAGAATGGCTAAGATAAAAAACTCAGGTGACAGCAGATGCTGGTGAAGATGTGGAGAAAGAGGAACACTCCTTCATTGTTGGTGGGATTGCAAATTGGTACAACCACTCTGGAAATCAGTCTTGAGATTCTCCAGATAATTGGACATTCCACTAGCTGAGGACCCAGCTATCCCTCTCTTGGGCATATACCCAAAAAGATGCTCCAACATACAACAAAGACACATGCTTCACTATGTTCATAGCAGCCTTATTTATAATATCCAGAAGCTGGCAAGAACCCAGATGCCCTTCAACAGAGGGATGGATTAAAAAATGTGGTACATCTACACAATGTAGTACTACTCAACTATCAAAAACAATGACTTCATGAAATTCATAGAGAAATGGAATGAACTAGAAAATATCATCCTGAGTGAGGTTACTCAGTCACAGAAAAAGACACTTGGTAAGCACTCATTGATAAGTGGATATCAGCCAAAAAGCTCGAATTACCCAAGATGCAATCCACAGACCACAGGAAGCTCAGGAAGGATGACAGAAATGGGGATGCTCCCACTCCTTATAAGAGGAAAAAAAGAAGGGGATATGGAAGCAAAGTTTAGAGCAACGACTCAAGAAATGGCCATTCAGAGCCTGACATGTGGCTCATATATATACAGCCACCAAAACTAGATAAGATTGATGAATCTAAGAAGCGCATGCTGAAAGGGACTGGATATAGATCTCTACTGAGAGACACATCCAGAGCATGTCCAATACAGAGGTCAGTGCTAGCAGCAAGCCACCGAAAGGAGAATAGGACCCCCTTGGGGGGAATTAGAGGAAGTATTGAAAGAGTTGAAGGAGCTTACAACCCCATAAAAACAATGCCAACCAACCAGAGCTTCCAGGGAATAAACCACTACCAGAAGACTATACATATACTGACCCAGGGCTCCAACTGCATATGTAGCAGACAATAGCCTTGTTGTGGCACCAGGGGAAGGGGAAGTCCTTTGTCCTGCCAAGGTTGGACTCTCAGTGCAGGGGAATATGTGGGGGGCAAAAAAGGTGATGTATAGGGGGAATACCTGTCTGGGGGAGGGGGAGAGGAGGGAACGGGAGCTTATGGAAACCTGGAAGGGGAATAACATTTTAAATATAAGTAAAGAAATATATCTAATAAATTTTTTTAAAAGACAAGAGAGAAAATAAACAAACAAATAAATAAATAAATAAATAAAAGAATATGTCAATTGTCGGGAACAGATCTGGCGTAAATTGTAATACCTCTTACTAAGGTTGAGATTGTGTCATTATGAGTAATAAAAGAAGATTGGCAAAGAGATTGGGAGAAATTGATAACAAATATTCCAAGAACAAGCATATACAATTTATAAAAAGAACTGATTTGATTCTTCCACGTATTGTAAGGAGAAAAACAAGTCCAGAAGTACCAGCATTCTATACTCATGCAATCAGATGGGGATGGTAGGTTATAAGTCAGAGAAAATAAGCAAGGTGATAAAAAGTCCATATACTTCAGTTCAAAAATCAGAATTGTATACAATCCTTATGGTATTATTGGGTTTTCCTGAATTCTTAATATAATTATTGACTCTTTACATGCAGAAAACATTGTTTTGTATATAGAGAGAGCGAGGTTCATTCTTGATAACTCAGAATTAATTTTGTTCTTTATACACTTGCAACAGACCATCAGAAGTAGAAACTATTCATTATATATTATTCATATTCAGTCTCATGTAGATTTACCATGACTATTTTCTCAAGGGAATGAGAAAATTGACCAGTTATCAATAGAAATTTCATGAAAAATATCACATTGACAGGAAAGATTTAAAGTAAAAATTTGTATAACTTGACAGCAAACAGAAGAAATAATAATAATAATAATAATAATAATAATAATAATAATAATAATAAATAACACATGCTTTCTCCATACAACCAAACTCTATTACCTGCTGGTGGTAATTCTAGGGGTATCAAAAGAAGTGACATCTCTCTGATGGATGTTTTTATTTTGCAGAATTTGGAAAGCAAATGAATGTACACCCTACCATTGATACATACTCAGGGTTTTCAATGGGCAACTGCTTTATAATGTGAAAAGGCTGATTGTATAATTACACACTTATTGTAATAATGGCAATTATGACAATAGCTCCCACAAAAGACTGATAATACTCCCTCATAATGTATCTAATAACATGAAGCAGTTCTTTGCATATTGCAATATAAAGAATGTTACTAGTATATCACAGAAACACACTGGATGAGCAGTTATAGATAGATCCATAAAAGGGACACTTATTACACAAAAAGAAAAGGTAAAAAACCCCAGGGACAGACAAAATTGTGCTTTGTTAATTCTAAATTTTTTTAACATTGGTAAAAAAGGAACAGCAGCTGAAAGACAATGAGTTATCAAATGCAAAATAAAACAAAACAGAAAACTGAGGAACCACGCCAACCAATGCACTCTGAGGATTTGTTGACATTAGAATGGAAACCTGCAATATTATTAGGATGGGGAAGTAATTATGTTTGAGTGTCCATAGAGAATGAAAAAACATGGTTACAAGCAAAACATATAAAGATTATATCTAACCAGGGCAAACCTCTTGTAATCTTAGACATGAATGTTTTCACAAAGCAAATATCCCAGGTGCTTTACTCTCCAAATGTCCATGTTACTGATTTTTCCAAACTATTAATACAAATCAACTTCAAAGGATCTCGCCCGAATAATTGATAACATAGAGAATGGACAGACTTTTGAAGTCTGTTCCTGTTAACATAACTGTAGCCATTTTGTATTTAGTCTCCATTTAGGTCAAAAGGTGAAATTAAGTTGTGGTTCTCATATCCACTTTCCAGAAGCAATTATCCATAGCTGACAATGAAATTCTCCTAAAATGTAATAACGCTGTGGTTGTAATAACATGTTTTCTCAATACTCTTAAAAAATCTCATCTACCATCCTTCTTATTTCACTCAGGACCAATCAGTTTAAAAGTCAGCTGATAATACTTTGTCCAGTCAGCCAATATGTGGTACTACCTCCACTCTTTCCTTCTGAACACCTAAACTTGTTTTTTTTTTTTTTTTCTATAAGAAGCCTGTCCTAGTAACAGAATGTTACCACAATTAGGCTCCTGAGTCCTTTTTCTTGTCCTAATCAATCAGTCTTGGGGTATGTATTCAATAAACTATTCTTGCTTAACTGAGATCAATGTTCATATATATGGTTTGTGTGGTGATTCTTGAACCCAACATGAACAACAAATTTATGGTTAGCTTTTATAAGACTAATATTTTTTACAGGGCCCCAAACAGAAATTCTTTGCCCCAGTAGAGCATGTAACAATTATAAGAAGACCATCATCCAGGTCCCTGAAATCGGGATGGATAGTTTTGGACGTTTAATGTATTGGTTATCATCAGGGTTGTAGGTTGTTATTGGTTACGATCAGGGAGGAAACAAAATAAAATTTAAATCAGTGCACTTAGTCCTCTATTTTTTGTTATTTCTTATCTTTTTCTCTTATCTAACAGTGGGTAAAGGAAATAATATAGCAGTAAGTAAATAATTTTAATAAAAAGAAATGCTAGTCTTAAATATTTTATTTTGGCATGGATTAATGTATATTGATAGAAATTTAAGGTTGTTTCATTTGACTATTGTTTAATGATAAGTATGTTTAAGGTTGTTTTGACTATTGTTTGATATATTGTACATAAGCAGCTTATGTCAAATGTAAAATAAAGTTCTAGTTTATGGTTCTCTAATATTTTCTATGTGTGTAGATTTTTGTAATGATAGAGAAAATGATTTAAAAAAAACAGAAAGGGGGATATGAAGTATAAATTTCTGGTTTCCTTGGAAACTCACTTGTGTCATTTGACGGTTATATATTTTTGTTTTTGTTTTCGTTTTTATTTTTTGTTTTTTTTTTCCTTTGGAAGCTATCTTGTGAGAGGATGTTTTGCTGAAGCAGACATGTGAGAGGGCTGTGATGTTTTGCTGGAGTGGACGCATGTGAAGGTAAGTGATGTTTGTTAAGATTATAAGTAGATGCCAATAGACGTTGAAAGAATACTCTTGTATTATTATGCCTTGTATCATTTGCTGGTCTTTGCTGGCCAGGCAATGCATTGCTGCTCTTTACTTCATAGAGAGAAATGCACCAAAGAACTTCTCTAAGTATTTCAGCTGTTTGTTTCTGATTCTACTGACTCTTGCAGATTCAGCTGAGCCTTGAGGTTTCTGCTGGATTAAGCCACTGCTACTGATTCAGATTTGGCATTTGCTATTGGACAGCACTGCTGTGTCCTGACAATAAAAATTAGAATCACCCCCACCCCCAAAGAACTACTTGTACACAGGTCCACAACCCCGTTTTCTAATAAACCTTCTTTTAATCCGACCTTTGGTTTGTGGACTAAAAGGAAGGTAGAAACATTCAAGAACCCTAAATAAAGTAGACATGGAGAAAAAAATCTAAGCCTACAAGTACCTTAAGTTTGTATTGTTAAATATGAATTTGTTTTGTGAATTTCTTTAAATACTGTATGATTATGTTATGCCTTAAATTTCAAAGATATCTTAATTCTGAATTTAAAAGAATAGGAATTTTTAAAAAGTTAAAGATATTCTGAAAAGAAAAATACAGCCGCTTTACAGGTTGTGTGGTCTTACATATGAAACTGATAGAGTAACACTAAAGTATATTATGCTAATATCATTCCTTCCATCACATAACTGAGACATAAAGAACAATATTACTTAAGTACAACATCAAGTGTTACTATTTAATTTCTGATTAGGGTCATGGAAGCACTACTTGGAGCAAACAATAGCTTAAATGTGCCCATCTTGTTTAACAGAATTCCATCAGCATAGGACTTTTATCATCTGTAATTATGGAGATCATTCACTATGTTTCTTGCTTCTTAAGTATCAAAACCTTGGTTCAAGTACTTTATTTTATATGATATAAAATATTGTGTTTATTGGAAATCTATTCTAAATATCCCAGAATCTATTTTACACTTGACTTTCATTTAAATTGTGAGAATATTATGGATGTGGAAAGAATAATTTAATGTACACTGCAAGTTTTCAAAATTGTTTTATTTCTGTTTTAGAGGTAAGGTTAGGATTATTTCTGAATTTACTACATTCTAGTTGTTAGATTCCAGATGGAATGTATAGATATCATCTTGAAGATTACATTAAAACTGTCTTTCAAAATGGCAAAAAAAAGGAGAACAATATTACTTTTATTCTATGAGTGTAAAGTTTTTAAAATGTTTTAATTTTATTTTTATTATCATTATTTGTGTCTATGTGGCCATCAGAGAGAATGACATATGTGGGTTGGGGGGGAGTGGTGACAACAGAAATGAGAAAAGGGCATCAGATCTTCAGGGGCTGGAGTTTCAGTTACAGTGGCCTTTACATGGGTTCTACAAACTGAACTTGAGTGTCTAGTAGAATGACAACTATTCTTACCACTGAAACATCCGTCACTGTAGCCCCACAAAATCCTTCCTAAGTGGGGTTTTCATGGCTCTTTCAATGGCAGCATATATCAAAGAATTTGCCTTAAAGAATTTGTTTATAATTTATTATATAGGATATTTAAAGACTGAAGAAAGATGTGATATTTTGTTACTATAATCTTTTTAAACCATTCTATATTTTGTTAGTGTTTAAGCATCTGCCCCTAACACACACACACACACACACACACACACACACACACACACAATAGTGAAGAATATGCATGTATATTCTTCACTATTTTGATTAAAAATACCTAGTCAAGCACAAACAGCTCTTTAAATC
The DNA here is from genome assembly GCF_011064425.1 of Rattus rattus. Classification (NCBI taxonomy): domain Eukaryota; kingdom Metazoa; phylum Chordata; class Mammalia; order Rodentia; family Muridae; genus Rattus; species Rattus rattus. Next base: position 34,187,425 of record NC_046158.1, read on the forward strand.
CAAATTAGCTATTTAGGGAAAATTAAAGATCAGATAACACGGTACATTTGTTCTGCATTAAAAAAAGAATGTAATAAATCTTAATCCCAGAGATTCACACTTATGCAAGATGAAATTCAAATGTTTCCAACAGCATTCTACAAAAATATTCATGTATATGATTTTTATGCAATTAAAGACTTTTAAAATGTCTTAGATATCATAGCTAAAGCACAAGTGAAAAAAATGCAGAAAAAATAGAATTTGTCAAAATTAAACTTTGTTGCCATAGCATACTAAGAACACAGTGCAAAGTAACTCACTAAATGAAAGAAAATATTTTAAAATCATATACATGTTGAGAGACCAACACCCAAAATAATCTCATAGTCTTAAAACAAAACATCAAACCACTAGCTTAAAGATGATGAAAGGTTGTAAAGGGGGCATTTCTTCAAGGAAGACTTACAATTGGTTAACAAACACTTGAAAATATTTTGTAAAATTAATCAATAAGAAAGTGAAAGTCAAAATCATGGCAAAGATTAAATAATTGCAATAATTGCCAATAATAATAGCAAGTGCTAAAAACAGAGAATAATAACGGTAATGACAGGCAGGGGACAGATATGAATTACTGGTATGAATGCAAAGTTGTGCTTTCAAGTTTGCTTCTGTGCCTGGAAACAGATCCTGTGCTCCAGCTCCCCTCCCCCACCCACACCCAGAGACAGCTTGACCCCTGGGAGTTATTTTATGGCTAGATATTTGTGTCATAGCTAAAAACGAATATTGACAGATGTCAAAATGTAGAAATAGATTTGAAACCTATCAATGGGTGAATGAATAATGTAAATTGAACACAATTTAGTTTGTGCAAGGTTTAAAAACTGGACACACATGTAATGCAATTTGGTTTAATTTTGATGACACTTTACATATTGAAACACTAATAAAAATTAAAAAACACAAAATGACAAAAATTGTATGACTTTATTTTAGTTAAAATAAATTTGCGTTTGCTTTAGACAGTTCATAAAGAGGGAACAGAAGGCTGAATGAAGAAGAAATACCAAGCTATTATGTAATGGATAACAAATTTCAAAATTAAAAACAGTGATGACAGTTGCACAGCATTGTAAAAGTAGATGATGTCATTGAAATATTTGTTTAAAATATTAAAATGAGTGTATGCATTGTCTACTTTTAAAAATTAAAATTGAAAGTATTGAATTCAGAAGTCGTCTTAGTTAGATTCTGACTCTAGACATAGCCTAGAGTGAGTGATCTAAAGAAGTTTTAACTGAAGGATTCTCCATCTGAGGTGGACCTATGATGATGTCTGTGAGAGGATGTCTTTATTTATTATTGGTATAGAAGGGTCCTTCCTACTATGCAATATGCTTTCCTGCATTTAACTCACTAAATCTGAAAATGAAAACCCTAAAATGTACCTCTAGGTAATGTAAAAAGAATATGTCCTGAAAGCCTCAATTTTAAATTCTTGTTTTAAGATGGGGGAGTAGAAGTGCATGCTGACAGGAGCCTGATATAGCTGTCTTCTGAGAGCCTCTGCCAGAGCATGACAAATACAGAGGCAAATGCTCACAGCCAAATATTGAACTAAGAATGGGGTCTCCATTAGAGAGTTAGAGAAAGGAGCTGAAGTGGTTTGCAACCCCATAAGAACAATAATACCAATGAACCAGAGCTCCCAGGGACTAAACCCCCACCCAAAGAGTACACATGGACAGACTCATGGCTCCAGCTGCATATGTAGCAGAGGATGGCCTTATTGGGCACCAATGAGAGGAGAAGCCCTTAGTCCTGCCAAGGCTGGACCCCCACCCCAGTGTAGGGGAATATCAGGGCGGGGAGGTAAGAAGGATTGGGTGGGTGGGTGGAGGACACCCTCATAGAAGAAGGGGGAGAGAGGGTGGGATAAGGGTTTTATGGATGGGAAACCGGGAAAGGGGATAACATTTGAAATGTAATAAAAAAAATCCAATAAAAATGAATTAATTTTTAAATATGTTATTGTTGGCCTGTAGTGTATTGTTGGCCTTTATGACAGTCCCTTTTGCCTTTAGCATTCTCTTTTCTTTAAAAATTATTCTCTAAAATGTTTTTCCATAGAGAAAATAATAAATATAAAATAAGTAATAAAGAAATATATTTAGAAAGCAAACATTAACATAAATAGTTATATGATACATAGATTTTCAATATTATCCAAGAACAGGAGAATACGTTCTTGTGGTGTGTTCAGAGTAGAGACAATCTTTTACAAACTGAAAGTCAACATCATATTCTTCAATAACTGATTTGATTTAATGGGGTTAACTATTACATAATAATTGAAACTAAATTTTCAAGGTACATCATTTTTCCTGCATTTTAGCTACTCATAGAAAAACATGGAATGAAAGAAGTCAGAGAAATGATTTTTATGTTTGCACATGAATGAATTTTGAGAATGAATAAAACAAATCTACTGATTTAGAAGCCCATACATCATTTTATTTTCCATTTTTTTGTCAATGAAAAGAATAAAGGAGTTTTTTGGAGATTTGAAATACTTTATAACTTGATACCAGGGCTATTTAACTTCAACAAGCCAGTGTCTTATAATTAGTATGTAAGTTGTTCTTTTATATAAGACATATAATGTTAAAAATTAAAGGTAATATAACTAAAATTTCTGGTTATATGCAAGCACTTTGAAAAGCATTATGAAATAATTTTATTATTTCTTGTTTTGAGATTATAAAATATTTACATTTCTCCCTTTTTTGCCTGACATGCTTTAATCTGTTGGCCTCATTTTCCACTAATTGTTGTATGTATACATGTACACACTCACGCATACACACACACACAGACACACACACACACACATATTCGCACGTTATAGCCTGCTCAGTCTATATAATCTTACTTATATGCATGTTTTCAGGATTTATGATTTGGTATTGAATAACCAATTGGTACACTCTCCCTTGTTAAAAAAACAGTTTCTTCCAACTTCAGCATTTATTAGAGTTCCGAGGAGGACTGAGGCCTCCTGGGTTTTCTCCTGTCTACTTTGACATGTCTGCTATGCTCAAGGATGTTATGACATCCTTATTAAACTCAAGATTAAGCAGCCATGTTATTGATATTTCATAGATGTAACTTCTGACACTACACAAATCATTGCTTCCTAGAAACATATTTTCAGAATTAAATGAAGATGGTCTTTTTGTCAATATGACTCACTATTTTAAAAGATGAGATTTAAATATTGAAAAGAGAAAACAAAATTATGATTATTTATAGATGGCACATTTTTTAAGCAAAAATTCCAAAAGACTCAACAAGAAAATCATGAAAATTTATAGGAAGTTTCAGCAATGTTGTCATCCATAATTTAAAAATATATCTTCAAAAACTGGTACAGTTTCAAATATAAGAGACAACCACTTAGATAACTAAAAATCCTATTATAAAAATCTAATCTATTTATAGCATGCTTGTGTCTAAAATGTAAATGTTGTCTAACATCCTAAAGAATAAATTCCAAAGACATTAATGGTATAAAAATGAATAAATGTCCCACATTGAAACAGAAATATATAACACTTGGATTGAGCAATATTGGTTAAATGAGCATAGTATCAGAAATCTTATGAATAAGTAATATAGCAGAAATTGTTTTGAATCACATGCAACTATCTAATGGACGTATGTAAAGAGCAATGGAGTCACGTAAAAAAGCAACAAGCACAGAAATCTGCGCCTCAGATTTAGAAACCGGTTGATACATTTTAACACCGCTGTTTGAGAGCAATTCTCACTGGGTTCTAGGGATATGGCTCAATTACCAGTCCAGCATAGGAACACCGATCCAGACCTTCAGAAACCATGGAAGCAGGATGCTTTTGTGATTGTTCCTACAACTGGCAAAACAGACAGAGAGAGTCCTGGGCATTATTGGCCAAATCAATGAACAGAATTCTTTTTTTCTCCAAAATTTTATAAGTTAAATTACAGGGCCAGCAAGATCTTCTGATAAGAAATTCACTTTTCCTCAGGAGAAAGGAAACACTTCCATGTCATTAATAATTGGATACATCTGTCACTTTTTTAAGGGTTAAAAAAAATCGCATTAAGTAACTGCCTTAAGTAAAATTAACCCTTTATACCACCATAGCAACCACACCGAGGATAATCATTCTGCTAATAGGAACCTAGGAAATGATCACACATTAAATACAACTTTTCAATCTTGAATGTTTTCACGTTGTTCGTTTAAAAACCATCCAGAGCCTTCTCTCCTTTGAGCTTCCAGTGCGCTCCTTAGTAACCCGGTTCTCTGACACACGGCACTCATCTGCCACAGCAAGGCTCTAGCACTACTTTGTGTTTGCCCAGGTGCAAGCTGCGTTGTCCAAGTTCTCAGAGCTAGCTAGGCAACGAGACACGCCTTCCACTTGGTTGTAATGGCCACTGTCACCGGATCTTGACTCAGCACAAGGTGGCAAGAACTGGGTCACTTAGCTCAGCGGAGACTGCTTCCTACCCAGCTAAGGATTTCCTTGTCCAGGAGATTGAATGCTTTCTTTACTTCTACTAGAGAACATGAATTATCATGCACTCACACACGCACGTGGGTAAAGAGAGCCTTGGAAACCCTTTATTGTAGACTGCCATTTAGATGAAATAGAACAAACCTGTATTTTCTGGAGAGGTTTTTTTTTTTTTTTTTTTTTTTTGACTTGTATTCCTTGAAAGAAAACGTAAAACCTGCTGAAATGTCAGCAAGGAGGCTCCTTTACTGGCCAATGAATAATTCAGTTAGTAAAAGAGGTTAGTAAAGAATAAGTATGTAAATTTTTTTAATCAGCTACAGCCATGCTGAATTGAATGGGGCAAACTCTGTTTTTAAGTTGTTAGTTTTGATGGGTATGTCAACTGAGACAGAGAGACACTATTCTTGTAACTTTATGTAGATACATTCTAGGAGACATTGTTCTGCTGTGGTCACAGGCAAAAAAAAAAAAAGGTGCAGAATCAGTTATTTTATCAATACTGATAATTCGCAACTCCCAGAATTCTTGAGCTCCAGTGGCTTAGTATCATGAACTAAGATAGAGATTAGGGAAGACAGAAAAATCTACCTCAGGCCTCTAACATGTGCATGAACGCAAACACACGCACACACAGAGATAAACTGTACACATGTGTGCTCACATAGGTCAAATATAAATTTCTACTACAAACTCAATGAGCAAAATTAAATGAAAGTAAAAACAAAATCAAGCGACCTAGATGGGAGTGACAATCAAATCTTCACATTCCACAGCTAGAAAGGAGACTAGAAAACAGGGGCTTAGTGTCACACCATCGAGGAAGTTGCCCACTCTTCCTACAAGTAAGACTAAGACAATTGATTTTCTGCAGGAGAGTAAGTTACAGATTCAAGAAAAGGAAGGAAAATATGCAAAGTGAATGTTACTGGTTGGCTAAGGAATAAATGAATGCTTGTTTGGAGGATCTAGTAGAGGAGCACAGTTATTCATATACCCTTGATCAATAACTAATCCTATTCAATTTAGAAAGTCTGTCTTATTTTATTGAACATGTATTTTAAGGAGGTTGCACATCACATTGTAAGGGTGTAATGAAACTAAAAATGGAGACACAGTTGTCTCTAGAGTGTAACCTCTGGTTAGTTGACTACTCTCCAGTGGAAAATTTTCCATCTGATACTATCTTTTTGTACTAATTTGCCTTGAAGGGTTAAAAGAACATAGGATACAACCTTGTATGGGTAGATAAATGGGGGTGGATCTGGAAATAGTTGGGTAATAAAGGTAGACATGTACAAAACACATCATGTGCGTTTCTCAGAAAACAAATTCAAAAGAGTTAAGGAAAGATTTGATATGGATAGAAAATTAACTCCTTTGGTGTTGGGAAAATTAAGAAAAATCAAGGAACTCAAAAAATGACATAAGGCTATAACAAATTGAAAAGTAATCAAATCAAGATTTTAGGAGTTGACACATATATCTTTTAATTATAATTACATTTCACCTTACTGGGTCAGAGCCTTGTGCTAAATTGTCTCCAAAAAGGGTACATTCAACTGTGAACTTGTTCTCCAGCTGCTGCATCAGTTGGAATTCACTGGTACAGAACCTTGTAATGATTCAGCTCTTAATACAGTCAGTATGCTACTCCTCTGTAAAAGTAACTTTTATTCAGAGGCTTAATGTTTACTAACCTCATGCTCTCTAGTTCTTTCTGAACTTCAGCTGGCTGGATCAACATGGCTGTTCTGACTCTAAATGCTCTCCAAGCTAACTGATTCAGTATGACTTCTCTTGGTTTGTCACTGAATTTCGCTGCTTGGCCTCAAACTAACACTGGAAATTTGTTCTAATCTCTGGCTCTTACTCTTTGGCTCATTCTGTCTTTACCTGTGTCTTTCTAAATTTCCTCTGCTGTTTATGAACTGATCTGCATTGTACTGACTGCACCTTCAATTAGACATCACTTTCAAACATGACTGCTTCTTTCTGCAAACTAGCTTTACCTTCATTGTTTGAGATTAAAGTCATTGACTAAGGGAATGTCTTCATTCCAGCCAGAGGGATTAAATGTGTATCATGCTAGTCAGTTCACATAGACCTAGAAGGTCTTTGGATGTGATCCTTTTTCAGAGCAGTTATGTTACAGGATTAAAATTCCTCTACATAATAAAATCTTGTTTAGGCAACCATATTGCTGAGATTTCCTGTGTTCTGCTTTTCTGTCACATCCCAAGAATTTCTTTGGGAAGACATGCTCGTCCTCAGACTCTCACAATCTCTGCAAATCTTCAGTGATTTTCCCATGGTTTTGCTAAGTTGCTCATTCTGGCCCTCAAAGAAAAGGGTGCTATGGTCTCAGTATCCTACAAATTTGTAAAACCTCATTTATCCTCTCACTGCTGAATTATCATAACATTTTTTATAAGTTGTATATAAATTGTTTTATATGCTTTTCTCAGCTGTGGAGCACTTCACATTTTATTTTGATTTTAGAAAAGAAGATAATATTGTTGAAATTCAATATATTATTATTATTTGGCCTTTATGGCTCATGTCCCATTTTTCTAATAAACATTTACATAATCTGGGCATGGATAACTTTTGTTTTATTATTGTTTTCATTTAATGTTAGCCTTTATTTCTTCAAGATTTTTTTGTACAAAGTGGGAATAAAGAATAAAGTTTTGTTGCCATTTTTTTAAAGATAGGAAGTTGAATTATGACCACACTGTTCAAAAGGTTGTTACCTCCCATCTGAATTACCTTGGTGACACAGTAAAATCAATAAGTTGATTTATTTGTGTTTATGTGGAGTTTATTTCTGGACTAGAATCTGTTCCACGGTTGTTTGTGTCTTTGTACAAAGGAGCACTATTGCCTTGGCTTCTCTCGGCTCCTATTTGTTCTGAGCCAATTGAATTTTTCTCAATCTTTTAATACATATATACATGTCTGCTGTATGATGTATTTAATTTCAACTTATTTTTTCACTAAATGTGAATGTGTTTATGTTGTACTATGATGTATTTAGCTTCAACTTATTTTTCACTGAATTTTTAATAATTCAAGTTACTTCTCTTCCTGTACATGTGTGATAGTCGTGCTTCCATGTGTTGTTGTATACAGACATACATGTAGAAATCAGCACAAACTATAGCTAAATTCAAAGAGAACTTATTCATAAAAGTGGTATTAAAAACAAAGACCATAAGAGCTCATAGTAAATGGCTATGATTTTTTACTAATCTACTTAACTAAGTGTAAAAGACATTACAGTATAAAGGATACATGCTGGTTGTAGCCATGCCTTGCAATGAAATAACACAAAACACTCATCAGCGGTAGGTCATTATGGAAAAAATAATAAATAAGTAGGTAACATTATCCCTATTCAAGGATCGTAGTAAAGCTATAATTCAATTAAGTTTAATATGTGCATGTACTACATCTTTAGCTGAACAATATTGCTCAGACACATTGGTTTCTTTGCTTGCTTTTTAACACATCTTTTAAAATGAATTTTCTTGAATTTTATTTTGTGAGTGTTAAGCAGGGGAGGACACATCCCACAGTGTGCAAGTGAAGATAGATCAGAGGTTTACTATCAAGATTCACTTACCTTGGCTATTGTCTGAGGTCTTCAACCTTGGTAACAAGTATCTGTGCTTCCTGAGTGATCTCAGTGACATGAAAAATGCATGAAATCCCAGCATTATGAATATTTAACATTCTTTAGTATAAACTTGGGCAATAATTATTATAATTATCTTATAAAATTGGTACTGTTCTCTGTGTAAAGCAAGTTAATTTTGACAAACATTTCACTGCTAAAATAACACATCATCAAATGTGCTTGAGTTCAAATCTATATCTTACCATAGGTTATGATCACTATAGTGTACAACTTATTTTCAATAAATACAAAATTCCGATAGGATTGGATTTCCTTATTTTAATTTTTTATTGAATTTTGTATTATATTTTTTTATTTATTCCTTTTACAACCTAATATCAACCCTTCCTTTCCTCTCAGTAACACACACACACACACACACACACACACACACACACACACACACACACCAAGTTACTGTAGTAGGTAAAACCTATCACCTGAGGCCAGACAAGTCTGTCCATTTAGGGGCATGGGATCCACAGCAAGGCAGCAGACAGGCAACAGGCTCAAGGACAACCTCTGCTACAGATGTTAGGAGGGCCCATGTGAAGCCAAGCTGTTCATCTGCTACATATTTGCAAGGGATCTAGGTCCAGCTCGAGGCTTGCTCTTTGGCTCATAGTCCAGGCTCTAGGAGCTCCCGAGGTCCAGGTTAGTTGATATTTTTGGTCTTTCTATAGAGTCCCTGTCCTCTTTGGGTTCCTCAATCTTTCTCTCAACTCTTCTTAAGATTCCTCAAGCCCCATCTAATGTTTGGGTATGAATCTCTACATCTCTTTACATTTCTGCTCCTGAAGGGGAGAGCCTCTCAAAGAACAGTTAATCTAGGTTCCTGTGTGCAAGTATAATGGAGTATCACTAGTAGTATCGGGGATTTGTTCCTGCCCACGGGAAGGGTCTGAATTTGGGGCAGTCATTGGCTGGTCATTCCCTCAGTCTCTGCTTTATCTTTGTCCCTGCCCACTTTGTAGGCAGGGCACATTTTAAGTAAAAGGCTTTGTGGGTGAGTTATTTTTCTTGTCCTGTTACTGGGAGTCCTGCCTGGAAAAGGAAATGTCCACTTTGAGATCGATATCTCCCACTGATAGAGTTGCCCTTTTAGACCCTCGGGAGCCTCTCCCCATCTCAGGTATCTAGCAACTTCTCGAGATTGTCACTCCAAGTTGATGACCCTTCTATAGCCCCTTCTCTTCCTACATAGTATCTTTCCCCTCCTTCCCCATTCTTCTCCACATCCCCTTTACCACAGGTTCCCTCCTTCCTTCTATGCCCAATATCTATATTGTTTCCCCTTCTGAGAAAGATTCAAACTTCTTCCCTTAACACTGCTTATTATTTGGTTTCCTTGGATTTGAGAATTATAGTATGGTTATCCTGTGCTTTATTGTGTATCATTTTAGGTCTGGGTTACTTCACTCAGGATGGTATCTTTTTAGATCTATCCATTTCCTTAGGAAATTCTGTATGGTTTCATGTCATTTTTAACAAAGTAGGACAGTGAACTAGACTTTTGAAAACAAAGATGTTATTGTGCTTATAAAAGTTTTAATTTTGAATGCAGAAATTTAATTTTGATAGATACCAAGGGACATGCAAATTTTAAAAGAAATTTTAATAAAATTCTGCTCATAAAGGATTAATAAAGGAAAGTTATGTTGTTTGTTATAACAATTATGAAGATATTAAAATCATTAATGGAACTTTTAAAGGTGTGACATTTGTTAAACTTTCCATATCTAGTTAGCATACATTTATAATTGCATAGAGCATTTAATTACCTTTTTAATTTGTGATATAAGTTTTCATGCTAATTAAAATATCATTTATAAAAAGAAATAACATTGTTGCTCATCATCTTAAAAGGTAGTTTCACCTGTGATTTTTACAACAACAAAGTTGACATTTATAAGAAGGATTTCAGACCATCATAGTATGCTGAAGTTGCTTTGTGTCGAGTTTATTAAATGGGATAAACACAGTAGAATCACTATGTGCAGAAGGTTATGTTTTCTTCTCCAGTAGAGAAACATATGTCTGCATAATTTGTTTATATTTAAAATGGAAACATAAACAGACCCTTTCAAAATGATGCTCTACAGGGGAAGAAGTGTCAGATTAAGTTTAAACATAAGTAAATAAACCCTGCAGTCGCTGAAATTGAATATATCCCAAATAGTTACTATTAACTGTATATGGATATATTTTATATAACAGGACAATAATTAAGATCTGTAACACAACACATGCTCTATCACAAATTGAAATCGAGTTTTAGAGTCCTGTGGCAACACCCTCACAATATCCACATTTCAATTAGAAATGGCTCATAATATTGATAAGAAATGATTCCAAACATCAGAGGCAATCAATTGATGTCAACACTAATTTAACAGATATATCAGAATTAGCTGAAATTTTCTTAAAAATTGTAAATTAAGCAAATTCCTAGCAAAGCCAAGATATAAAAATTTGAGTATTAGGTACTTCACAAATAAAAGAAATATTATAACCAAAAATGAATTAGAATATAATAAGCATACTAATAGAAAATTATTGAAATTAATAAGGCCAAAATATAAAAATTTTGACTCTTCCATTGTTGGTGGGATTGCAAGCTGGTACAACCAATCTGGAAATCAGTCTGGAGGTTTCTCAGAAAACTGGACTTAGTGTTACCTGAGGACCAAGCTGTACCACTCCTGGGCATAGACCCAAAAGATGCTCCAACATACAACATAGACACATGTTCCACTATGTTCATAGTGGCCTTATTTATAATAGCCAGAAGCTAGAAAGAACCCAGATGTCCTTCAACAGAGGAATGGATACAGAAACTGTGGAACATTTACACGATGGAGTACCACTTAGGTATTAAAACAATGACTTAGGCAAGTTATTGGAACTAGAAAATATCATCCTGAGTGAGGTAACCCAATCACACAAAATACACATGATATGAACTCACTAAGTTAATATTAGCCCAAAATCTTGGAATACCCAAGATAAAATTTATAGACCACATGAAGCTCAAGAAAAAAGGACAACCAAAGTGTGGATGCTTCAGTCCTTCTTAAAAGGGGGAACAAAATACCCACAGAGGGACATATGGAGACAAATTATAGAGCACAAACTGAAAGAAAGGCCATCCAGAGACTGCCCCACCTTGGGATCCATCCCACCTGCAGACATCAAACCCATTGACTACTGGGGATGCAAAGTGGAACATGGTGACAGAAAACTAGTATAGCTGACTCCTGAGAGGCTCCTAACAAACACAGAGACAGATGCTTGCAGCAAACATTGAACTGAGAATGGGTTCCCCAATGGAGGAGTTAGAGAAAGAATTGAAGGAGCTGAAGGGGTTTTCACCCCATCAGAACAACAATACCAACCAGCCAGACAACCCAGAGATCCCAGTAACTAAACAACCAATCTAAAGAGTATGCATTGAGTGACCCATATCCAGCAGCATATGTAGCAGAGGATGTCCCTTGATCCTATGAAGGCTTGTTGCCCCAGTGTAGGGGAATGCCAGTGCAGGGAGGCAGGAGAAAGTATGTGGGTGAGTGGGGGAGCACCCTCATGGAGGTAGGGGGTAAGGAGATGGGATAGGAGTTTCCGGAGGAGAAACCAGGAAGACAGAAAATATTAAAACATAGATAAAGAAAATATCAAATAAAAATGCAAAAATAATACTTTTTTCAAAAATATAATTATGTCGATTGAGGAAATGCAATGGACTTCAAAGAATATATATTTCTAAGAAAAATCACACTAAGAATCATCTTAGTGAAACTTTTGAAATGTAAATGCAAAATTTCAATTCTGAAAAGACTTAGGTAAAAATCACAGTATCCCACATGCAATGTATGTGGTGATGAATGGCATATTGGAAAGGGAAGACCCAGCTGGAATTACCAAAAGTTTATGAAGAATGAGAGGAAAAAACCTTTTAAGTCAGTCTTCTCATCAGCAAAAGCATTCAGCGGGCAATAGATAATGACAAGACACATTACTGTTCAATGTACTAAGAATAAAAGACTGAATGTTCAACTCTAAATGAATGTATCTATATCAATCCCTAAACCAATGCTCAAGGAAGAAGAGATATGTAAGAGCTTGACCATGAGAGGAGTGCATAAGATGTCTTTTATGCAAGGCCCATTTCTTCCACTTATGTACTCATGAAAGCAGAAATTACCTACACAATTTTTGCACAAGATCAAACAGCTTGAAAAAAACACCATAAAATGTAGAGTGAAGGCTCCATGCAGGCACCAACTCAACCTCTGTACATTAAATGCGCTATGTGGATGATTGCTTAGTAATGGTACCCTGGTATAAGTTTTAATGGAGTGATCCCTTATCCTAAGATCAATCTGCATTGTTTAGGGTTCTCTACAGGATAGTCAGCAATTTAACTGAATGCAACCTAGTCTCATCACTGGAAATTTGTCTGGCTAAAAATATGGCTAGTTCGGATTTTATATTATACATCCTTGCTAGGCTTAATCTCAAAGATTCCAGAAACTTTCCACTTCATTATGTTTCTATATCATTTCCAAACTGCCTGCCAAATTTAGCTGTCTTTCTCCTTCACATCCTCTCTCCATTCCAACCCATTCCCTATCACACCATTATTGGAGTAGGAGATATTCTGTAGGCTATAAAGTGAGAACCATTGACACCAATCCAGCCACAATATCCTGGACATAAATTCTGTCTTGCCAGCAAGATGTGCTTTGGTAGCTCAGAACTTGTGTGAGTGGTCAACAAATAATGTCTGGTTTATCCTGAAGACCAAGCTATGAAAAGAAGCTGATGCCCTAATTGGCTGAATAGCCAGGAACCAGAAACCTAGAGTAAAACTAAACACAAGAAGAAAATAATAAATAAATAAATAAATAAATAAATGAAATGATTCCTAATGATATTTTGCTAAAATCATAAGTCAGTGTCTTGTCCAGTAATGATCACAGAGGCTTTCTGTGGCCACAGCAAATAGAAGGTGCAGAGACTCACAGCTAGACATTACATGGACATATAGTCTAAATTTGAAGTCTCAGTCAGTTCCCTCCCCTCAGTGGTAAGGGAACACAAAAGAGGGAGAAGAAAGTTTGTAGATGTTAGATGAAATGAAGGACATCAAAAGAGCAAGGTCCACTGGATCAAGTAAGCAGAACTCATACAGAACCATAGAATCTTAACAGAAAGCTCAGGACCCGCAAAGGTCTATATCAGGTCCTCTGCATACATATTTTGGCTGTTGACTTAGTGGTTTTCAGTACTCCTAACAATGGGAACATATGTATCTCTGAAGCTTTTTCCTGGTCTTGGAACTCTTTTTCTCCTATTGGGTTGTCTTCTCCATCCTCAATATGGCAGCTGTTGCCATGTTTTATAAGTTTTTGTTAGTTTGACTGTTGTCTCTTGGAAGTCTGCTCCTTTCAGAAGAGAAAAGGGACATGGATCCAGAGCAGAGGTGTGTGTGTGTGGGGGGGAGGGTGTGTGTGTGTGTGTGTGTGTGTGTGTGGCAGGGGAGGAGAGATAGGAATAGTATATGGAGAAATAGTGGGCAGGATGTATTGTATAAGAGAAGAATCTATTTTCAATTAAGGGAAAAGAAAAGAGAAGATATTAAGCATTTCACAACAAAGCCAAAAGGAGAAAACCACAAGCATATAAAGCTACCTAAAAAAGCAAATATAACAGGAACCAACAGTCATCTGTCTTTAATATCTCTCAATAATAATGGACCCAACTCACCTATAAAATGACATAAGCTAACAGACTGGATAGGCAGACAAGATACAGCATTTTGCTGAATACAAGAAACACACCTCATCCACAAAGACAGACACTATCTCAGAGTAAAAGGATGGAAAAAAGTCTACTAAGCAAATGGCTCCAAGAAACAAGATGGAATGCCATCCTAATACCCAATAAAATAGATTTTCAATCAAAATTATCAAGCATGATTAGTAATGACACTTCGTATTCATGAAAGGGAAAATCCACCAAGGGAAAGTCTCAATTCTGAACATCTATTCCTCAAATGCAAGGGCACCCACATTCATAAAAGAAACTTTAGTAATGCTCAAAACACACATTGAACCCCACACAATAATAGTGGGAGACTTCAACACTATACTCTCACCAATCAACAGGTCATTGAAACAGAAACTAAACAGAGACACAGTGAAACTAATAGAGGTTATGAACCAAATGTATTTAACAGGTATCTAGAGAGCATTTCACCCTAAAACAAAAGAATATACTTTCTTTTCAGTACCTCATGGTACCTTCTCCAAAACTGACCATATAATTGGTCAAATACAAGGCTCAAACAATGCAAGAAGATTGAAATAATCCCATGCCCCCTATCAGACCACCATAGCCTAAAGCTGGTCTTCAATAACAGTAAAAGCAATGATAACCCACATACATGTTGAAACTGAACAACTCTCAACTCAGTGATAATTTAGTCAAGGATAAAAATAAAGAAAGAAATTAAAGACATCCTGTAATTTAATGAAAATGTTGACACATCATACCCAAACTTTTTTTTTTTTTTATTAACTTGAGTATTTCTTATGTACATTTCAAGTGTTATTCCTTTGGTTTGGAACAAACATCCCTTCCCTCCTTCCTTATGGGTGTTTCCCCACCTTCCCCCCATTGCCGCCCTCCCCCGACAGTCTAGTTCTGCTGGGGTTCAGTCTTCAACAGGACCCAGGGGCTTCCCCCCTTCCACTGGTGCTCTTACTAGGATATTAATGGGTCTCAAGCCCCTTCAAGCTCTTCCAGTTCTTTCTCTGATTCCTTCAA